>NW_006996341.1:0-764 GCF_000164805.1 Carlito syrichta
CTCTCACCTCGGAGAGGAGGGCCAGTAGGAACCATGCCAGGGAGTCTCAGGAAGGTCCACGCCAAAGCGGGTGCAGACATTTGGGGGGGGTTGGGGAGAGATGGTGCCATGCTTCAGGGTCCCTTGTATGTTGTGGGGGCGGGGGAGGGAGGTCTGAAGGCAGAAGTTTTGCCGGCAAATTGATTTCTTTGTTGACTTAGATTTTCTCTTTCTTTCTTTCTTTCTTTCTTTCTTTCTTTCTTTCTTTCTTTCTTTCTTTCTTTCTTTTCCTCTCTCTCTCTCTTTTTGTGTCCCAACTAGGTAGCCCTGACTGCTCTCAAATCGCCCAACTCAGGCCTTCTTCTTGGCCTCAGCCTCTCAAACTTCTGTGATCATAGGCTTTCCATTTGGTTGACACCCTGGTCTTCCTGCCTAGTCTTGAACTCTGGGTCTGAGGCAATCCTGCTGCTGAGACCTGTCCTCACCCAAAGTTTTCTGGATTTGTATTGGGGTCAAGATGGGGGCTTGCTATGGTGTCCAGCCTGGTGTCTGCTCCTGGGCTCCAGTCATCTTCCCATCTTGGCCTCCCCAAGTGCTGAGGAGACAGTGTGAGTCACCCTGGACCCCTGAAGGTTTGAGAGTCAGAACCTCCCTTTCCCCAAGATGACCCCTGGGAGGAGCGAGTGGGTCCACCATGGGATCAATGCAGTGGAGGGTTGGGCACCCTGGCATGCTCTTGCTCAAGCACCAGTCGCTCCCCAGGTGGGCTCGTCAGGCAACTCTGG
>NW_006996342.1:0-770 GCF_000164805.1 Carlito syrichta
GCAGGTATTTAAAATGGCTGAATCTTACCATCTTCTTGTAAAAGAAAATGGCACATATAAAAGATAGTGTACAATGCATACAGAGCAAGCAAGCAAGAAATAATGAATGAAAAAAGAGAAAGGAAACTAGCAGGCACAGAGATGGGTTATTTCCGACGCCTATGAGGTAGCCCAACTGCACTCTCACTTCCCCTGTGGACAACCCCCATCCCCTCAGCCTTTGCTCCTGTCTCCCCCATTTGGAAGAAGCCCTCATGCTTTCCCACTGACCAAAATTCTCTTCCTCCGTTAGCCCAGCACAAAGGGTACTCCCCAGAAAGGACCTGCAGAATTTCCCATCAGGCTTCCTGTTCCTCCCTCTGCCTGCTCCTTCCTCTGCCTGCATGTAGTCCTGCAGCTGGTTTGCAGGCTTCAGTTCTACCTGCAAGCTAGGGCCCACTTACTTATCACCATGGGTGCCTAGGCTAAACCCTGCACACAGTAGGTGCTCATTAGAAGCTTTTCCATTTCAATTTGTTGAGTGTCTCAAGCTCTCTGCACGTCAGTAATGGGTTCACCCATACCTTTTCTTATCTACAGTAACATTTAGCATAGTCACAGGGGCACACAATTCTCCTAGCAAAGGAGGAGAATGATGCCTTCAGGCCCTTCTGGATTTTTCTTTCCAGGACAGCTTCCTTTTGGCTGTGCAGGCCCACATACCACCTCTCAATCCTGCCCTAGAGTCTGGCTACTTCAGCACAACAGTTGTAGGGTTTACATCAGGTCAA
>NW_006996343.1:0-763 GCF_000164805.1 Carlito syrichta
TCTCCAACTCTTCTTTTTCCTTCGTCACTCTCCATCTACTCTCTTCTGGATTGTTCTATCACCAAGCATCCTTGCTGGTACCACAGCCATACTTGCGTCATGTTATTTGCTTTTAAAATTACTTCTTGACACATGCTCTTTTCATTTTTTTTACCTCAAGCAGATATTCTACATTGTGAGAGGAATGTTCAGGGGTGCTGTTTTGAAGTTTCTATCTATCTATCTATCTATCTATCTATCTATCTATCTATCTATCTATCATCTATCTTATCTGAATCTCTCAGAAAATTAAATAGTCATCTTATGTTTTACATAGATGTATATAACTTTTAATATAGCTAAAGTATATATAATTGTAAGTAATATATGAATGCTATAATTTTTGGAGAAATTGGGTCATTCGAAATACTTTAAGTACCCTCTAATGTCGCCCTAAAATATGGTCTATTTTGCTTGCTTCCATATGTATCTACCCTTAAGAATTCCATATCATTCTTAATGCTTTTTACAAATATTCATTAAAAACTTTGTGTATTGATTTGTGGTTTTTAAACTTACACAGCATAACACTATATTTGTGACTCTGTAATTTGCTTTTGCATGCAATAGTATGTTTTTGAAAATGTTTCCGTATTTGTAACGTATGCATCTTATGTATTCTTCTATCTTATGAATATGTTGCCCTCTACTTATCTTTCTCCCTAAATAATTATTTAATTATTTTGTATTTTCTGTTTCTTTTTTTCAGATACTAGAGATGATA
>NW_006996344.1:0-851 GCF_000164805.1 Carlito syrichta
TATTCACCAGAACAGCAGAATTTCTCTTCTGTATGAGTTATCTGATGTATTGTAAGTTCTAATTTCTGGTAGAAGGTATTTGTGCATCCATTATATTCACAGAATTTATCTCTTCCAGTTTGTGTTTTCTGACATACTATATGAGCTGAGCTCTGGCTAAAGTTGTCTTCACATTTACTGCTTTCAAATGCACTCTTTTCTATAACAGTTCTCTGAGACTGAATGAAGGATGACTTTTCACTGAAATTAATCTCACTTTCATTAAATTTATGGTGTGTCATAGCCATGTGAACTTTATTATACTCCACAATGGTGGCTCTGTCACAGGATTTCCCACATTAATTAAGACCAGAACATTTTTCCCTTGTGTCAGTTCTTATGTAGTGAAATAAAAAGGTTTTATCAGTTTATTCTAAATTCATCATCCTTACAGGACTTCTCTCTTGTTACAAAAGTCTTTGCCCTAATATAGACAGTCTTATCATATAAAACATTTCCAAATTCATTACATACAAAAGACTGCCCCAAAGTTTGAAATTTCTCATACTGATCCTTCTTATAACTGTGAGTTTTCACATTTTTATTATATTCATAAGATTTCTCTCAAGGCTGAGTTTTCTTATGCTTGAAATCAAGCTGCAATTTCTCAGACACATTCATGTAATCAACCTTCTTTCTTGAATAGTTTCTTTCACTTATAATTAACTCAGAAGCAACTGGCAAATTCCTTCTACACAAGTCACATTGACAGGGCATTTTTCCTGAAACCCTGCAGCTATGCCCAGATTTAATGTCTTTCTAAAATTATCTATCTGTTCTTCTTTACTCAATGTTTTATCATTGTCATCAAT
>NW_006996345.1:0-645 GCF_000164805.1 Carlito syrichta
CCTATCTATCCTCCTATACAAAAATTAACTCTAAATGGATCATAAAAAAAATGTAAAACCTCAAACCATAAGAACCTTAGAAAATGCAGGACACACTTATGGAAATTGGAACTGGCATCCAATTCCTGAACAAAACCTAAAACCCACAAGCCATAAGAGATAAGATAGACAGGTGGGACCTCATTAAACTGACAAGCTTCTACAAATTCAAAGAAACCATCAAGAGAGTAGGGAGATAGCCCACAGACTGGGAAAAAGTATTTGCCAACTCCAGGTCCAACAAAGGCTTAACATCTTGAATATGCGGAACTCAAACGTGCTGAAAAGAAAAAAAAACAACCCCATTATAAAGTGGGCAAAATATATGAACAGACACTTCTCAAAGGAAGACATTCAAGCGGCCAACAGACACATAAAGAAATGTTCAACCTCACTAATCAGTAAGGAGATTCAAATGAAAACCACACTGAGATATCACCTAACTCCAGTCTGAATGGTAATTATACAATAAATCAAAAAATAGCAGTTGGAGATTCCACGAGATGGTGATGGCATAGGTGGATATGTGAGACTCTCCAAATGTTTGTTCATAAAAAGATTCTTACTTTTCTTCCCACAGCCCCCTACCTAATGCCATTTGCACTG
>NW_006996346.1:0-1089 GCF_000164805.1 Carlito syrichta
GAGGTCTAGACATGAGGGTAATTATTACTAAGGAGAGTCAGTAAAAGACAGAAGCATGACAGTTAAGGTCCAGTCACTGGGTCACTTATAACAGAGGTAGGACTATCACTGGACCACTTATCATGAAGGCAGGTCAATCATGGGGTACCCCACAATGAGGTGGGCTAGTCACGACTTATGATTTTATCATTGTAACTGTTGGTTTAGATCACATCTGTTGTTTACATTCTGATCTACACTATTTCTCGATTTTACTGACCTGTCTCTATGTAGCTATCAGTACTCCTTAGGGAATCTTTCTTATGTGTCTTTCTTCACTTATTCCCGGCCCTGTGACTCTTTCTCACCTGATAGCTGGCATGTATATCTGTTATCACTCTTGCACTTCTCTCTTTCGCTTATTTTGACTTATGATTTTATCATTGTGACTGTTGGTTTAGATCACGTTTGTTGTTTACCTTCTGACTTACACTGTTTCTCGATTTCCTTGCCCTGTCTCTGTGTAGCTATCAGTAATCTTTAGGGAATCTTTCTTACATGTCTTTCTTCACCTCTTCCCAGCCCTGTGTCTCGTTCTCACCTGATAGTTGGTATGTATATGTTTTCCCTCTCGCACTTCTCTTTTTCTAACTCCCTATTGACCCCCCCTTCCTCCATCATTTTCCTCTTCTATATGCCCCCTTTTTAATCTAAGGACCAAGACTGCATACTGCTGAATAGACAGACTGTAAAGCAGAGGGAAAAGTGAAAAAAGCCAGAAGACCCTCATAAGGAAGAACAGTTATTGCAGAAGAGAAATAAAAGCAACCCCACCTTCCCTCAAAACCATAATTGAAGGGGGGGAAGGAGAGAGGGAGAAAAATCTGCAAAAATGAAGAAAAACCAAAGGAAGAGTATGGGTCTCTCCCAGACGCCTGGGAGAGCAGACACTGAGAAATCTGACTTTGGAATGCAAACAATGAAAAGTCTCCGGAATGAAGGTCCTCAAACTGCAAATGTAGATATCAAAAAATAATGGAGAGATTAAAAAGATTGAGGAGACACACGAAGAAACTAGAAAGGAGCTGATATCTGAGACAACAGTAATAA
>NW_006996347.1:0-3608 GCF_000164805.1 Carlito syrichta
CGAGGTGGCTAGCCAGCTGATTTAACTAGTTATCTACATACGTATTCCACATGCTTGCCATTGACTTAACTAGCTATGTAGGTATCCAGCTGGCTTAACTAGGTGAACTAACTAGCTAGCCAGCTGGCTAGTCAGCTGACTTAATGAGTTAGCTACCCAGCTAGGCAGCTTGCTAGCCATCTGACTTAACTAGCTGACTTAACAGGCTAGCCACCTGTATTTACTAGCTGAAATAACTAGCTAGATAACTAGCTATCTATCTAGTTATCTGGCTAGATAGCTGATTTATCTAGCTGACGTAACTAGCTGACTTAACCAGCTAGATACCAGCTTGCCAGCTGTCTTAAATAACTGACTTAACAAGCTACCTAGCCTACATAACTCACTGACTTATATAGCTAGATTCCTAGGTAACCAGCTGACTTAACTAGCAGAAATAAATAGCTAGCCATTTGACTTATCTAACTTTTTAACTGGCTAACCAACTAGATAGTCAACAGACTTAATGAGCTGAATTAACTAGCTAGGCAGCAGGTTGCCAGCTGACTTAACTAGCTGACATAACCAGCTATTCATCTGGCCTGCCAGGTGACTTAACTAGCTGGCTACCTATCCAGTCAGCTGACTAGCCAAGTGAATTACCCAGCTGACTTAAGATAGAAGGCTGGCAAGCCAGCTCACTTAACTAGCTAGATACCTACATAGCCTGCAGGCTAGCCAGCTGACTTAACTATCTGACTTGAATAGCTAGCATGCTGGCTAGCAAGCTGATATATCTAGCTAGATACCTGCCTAGCCAGCTGGCTAGACAGCTGACTAAACTAGCTGACATAACCAGCTAGCCAGTTGACTAGTCAGCTGACTTAACACGCTGACATCACTAGCTAGCCAGGTAGCTATCTAGACGACTTAACTAGCTAGCTATATGCATTGCCAGTTGACTAGCCAGGTCCCTTAATTAGCTGAATTAACTAGCTAGACAGCTGGTTAGCCAACTGACTTAACTAGCTCACTACCTAGCATGCCATTTGACTAACCAGCTGACTTAACTAGCTGAGTTAATTATCTAGCCATCTAGCTACCTAGCTAACAAGCTGACTTAAATAGTTAGCGGCCTAGCTAGCTTGCTTACTTAACCAGGTAGCTAACTCGTTTTCTAACGTGCTAGCTAGCTGACATAATCATCTGACTTAACTCGTTATCTGAAGAGCTACCTAGCTGACTCAATCAACTGATTTAGATCATTAGCTAACTAGCTGGCTTGCCTACTTAACTAACTGACACAACCCATTTGCTAACTAGCTAGCTAGCTGACTCAACCAGCTGGCTTAACCTGTTAGTTAACTAGCTAACTACCTCACTCAATCTGCTGACTTAACCCATTAACTAACTAGCTAGCTAACTGTCTTAACCATCTGACTAAATTAGAAAGCTGACTTAACTAGCTGACTTAGCTATCAGACTTAAATACTTAGCTAGCTGACTTAACTGGCTGACTTAACAAGTTAGCTAGCTGACTTAACTACCTGAATTAAATAGTTAGCTAACTATTTCAGTTGCTTTAATAATTATCTAACTAGTTAGGTAGCAGACTTAAGTAGGTGACTTAAATAGTTAGCTAACTCATGAGTTAGCTGACTTAGCTAGCTTACTTAGCTAGCTAGCTGGTTAGCTAGCTGACTTAGCTGGCTGACTTAACTAGTTGGCTAACAAGATAGCTATCTGACTTAAAGAGTTGGTTAACAAGCTAGCTAACTGTTTAACTAGTTGGTAAACGAGTTAACTAGCTGAATTAACTAGTTGGTTAACAAGTTAGCTAGGTGAATTAACTTGTGGGCTGACAAAATGGCCGACTACTTAGATTGTTTAACACGTTGTCTGCCTACTCGGCTGACTTGTTAGCTGGCTTAACAAGTTGACTGACTAGTTGGCCGACTAGTTAGCCGGGTTAACAAGATGATTGATGAGTTGGCCCACTAGCTAGCAATGTTAACTAGTTGCCTGCTCGTTTGATGATTTAACTAGTCGGCCGAATAGTTGGCCGGCATGTTACCTGACCTAATTAATCGGCCGACTGTTTAGCTGTGCTAAATTGTTGACTAACAAGTTGATTGACTAGTCGGACGATTGTTTAGCTCACTTTATGACTTGGACGGCTAGTTGGCAGACCGGTTACCTGACTTAACTAGTCGGCCATTGCGTGAACCAAGAGGTCAGCAGACTTAACTAGTCGGTGGGCGAGACAGCTGCCTGGTCAGCTGACTTAACAATTCGGCCAGTGAGAGAGCCAACTGGTAAGCTGACTTAAGTAGTCAGCCGGCAAGTAAGCCGATTGGTCAGTTGACTTAACTAATCTGCCGGTGAGTGAGCTGATTGGTCAGCTGACTTTACTCAGCTGGTGAGTGAGCCGACTGGTCAGAAGACTTAACTAGTTGGCTGGGGAGTGATCAGATCGGTGAGCTGAATTAACTAGTTGGCCGTCGAGTGAGCCGAAGGGTGAGATCCCTTAACTAGTTGGCCAGCAAGAGAGCCATTGGTGAGCTGACTTAACTAGTTGGCTGGTGAGCAAGCTGACTAGTTAGCTGTCCTGTTGGCCTACAAGAAAGCCGACGAGTTAGTTGAACTTTTGGTTGGCGAGCTAGCTGACTAGTTTGCAGACCGGTTGGCAGGTGAGCGAGCAGACCAGTTAGATGAACTGATGGAAAGTGAGCAAGGCCACTAGTTAGCAGACTAGCTTGCTGTTTTGCTAGTCCACTTGTTAGCTAAGTAACTAGCTGATTTGCTAGCTGACATAACTAGATAGCTGACTAGCTAGCTGTCTATGTGGCTGACATAACTAGAGAGCAAACAAGCTATCTAGCTGTCTATCTAGCTGACTTAACTAGCTAGATAACTGGCTAGTTAGCTGGCTAGCTGACTTAAGTATCTAGCTGATTGGTTAGCTACTAGATAGCTGACTTAAATAGCTAACTGACAAGTAACCTGATTACCTAGCTGAAAACTAGCTAGCTGAATAGTTAGCTGACTTGCTAGCTGACTTAACTATTTAGCTGGCTAGCTAGCTGACTTAACTAGCTGACTTGCTAGTTGGCTGGCTAGCTGGCTAGCCTGCTGACTTAACTAGCTAGCTACTTGGTTATCTAGATGGCTAGTCGGCTGACTTAATTAGCTAGCTACCTGGATGGCTAGTTGGCTAGGCAGCCAGTTAGCCAGCTAGAGGGCTGGCCAGCTGGCTAGCTAGCTGAATTAAATAGCCAGCCGACTGGCTGAACAGTCTGATAGCCAGCCGGCTTACAAGTCAGCCACCCTGCTGTTCAGCAGGCTAGACAGCCAGCTTAACTAGATGGCCACCAGATAACCAGCCTGTTAACAAGCCATCTTAACTTCTCAGCCACCTAGCTAGCTTTCCGGCGAACCAGCTGTCTTAACTAACTAACTTAAGTAGATAGCCATCTGACTAGCCAGCTGGCTTAATTGGCTAGCCACCAAGCTAGCCAGCCGGCTAGCCAGGTCTCCTAAATAGCTGCCTTAACTAGCTAGCCAGCAGGCTAGCCAGCTGACTTAATTAGCTAGCTACCTACCTAAACAGGGGGCTAGCCAGTTGACTT
>NW_006996348.1:0-900 GCF_000164805.1 Carlito syrichta
AGTCAGCTCACCGGTCAGCTCACCGGTCTGCCGAATAGTTAATTCCTCTGACCAATTGGCTCACTCGCCAGTCAACTAAAGTCAGCTGACCAGTCAGTTCACTCGACAGTTGTATAGTTAAGTCAGCTGATGAGTTGACTCAGTCACCGGGTGACTAGTTATGTCAGCTGACCTGTGAGGTCACTCACCGGAAAATGAGTTAAATTAGTTCACCTTTCGGCTCACTCTCCAGCTGACTAGTAAAAACAGGTAACCAAGTCGGCCGCCTAGCCGGCCAACCAGTTAAGTCAGCTAACCAATTGGCTGAATAGTAGAACAACTTGTCAGCTGACTAGTTAGCTCAGCTAACTAGTCACCGATAAGTTAGGCAATCAAACTAATCGACCTAATTATCGAACAACTAGTCAGGTCAGCACACCAGCCATTCAACGAGTTAACAGAGCTGAGTAGTGGGCCAACTCGTCAGTCAACTGTCTAACCCAGCTAATTAGTCTGCTAACTACTCGGCCAACTTGTTAAGCCAGCTAAAAAGTTGGTCGTGTAGTCAGCCAACGTGTTAAAACAGCTAAATATTCTGCCGACTCATCAACGAACATGTTAAGTCACCTAGGTAACTGGTTAAACAACTAGTTAAGTCAGCTAGTTAACTAATTTCCCAACTAGTTAACACAGGTAGCTAACTCATTAACCAACTCTTTAAGTGAGTTAGCTATTTCGAAAACCAACTGGTTAAGTCTGCTAGCTATGTCAGCAAGCTAACCAGCCAGCTAGCTAGGTCAGCTAGCTAAGTCAGCTAGCTTACTAGTTAGCTAAATATATGCCAGCTACTTAAGTCTGCTACCTAACTAGTTAGCTAATTAGTTATTCAGCTAGTTATTCAGCTAGTTAAGTAGCTAGCTA
>NW_006996348.1:2153-2983 GCF_000164805.1 Carlito syrichta
AGCTGGCTATCCAGCTGGTTAGTAGTTAAAAACTATTTAAGTCAGTGCCTATCCTACATGCTAGCTAGTTATATCAGCTAGTTGTCAGCTGGCTAGCTAGAAAGCTAGTTATATAAGTCATCTAGTTATGTCAGCCAGCTAGCTAGTTAAGTCAGCTGGCTATCCAGCTGGTTGGTTAGTTAAAAAGCTGTTTAAGTCAGGTGGCTATCCTTCATGCTAGTTAGTTATATCATCTAGTTAAGTCAGATGGCTAGCTAGAAAACTAGCTATGTAATTCAGCTAATTATTTCAGCTAGCTAGCTCGTTAAGTCAGCTAGTTAAGGCAGTTGGCTAGGTAGATAGCTAGTTAGGTAACTAACTAGTTAAGTCAGCTAGTTAAGACATCTGACTAGCTAGGTAGCTAGTTGGTTAAGTCATTCAGTAATGTCAGCTTTCTAGCTATTTAAGTCAGCAAACTAAATCAGCAGACTAGTCAGTTTCATAGCTATTCAGCTAGCTATTTAAGTCAGCTGCCTAGCCAGTTAGTTAACTAGTTAAGTAATCTAGTTAAGTCAGCTCACTAACCAGTTAGTTAGGTAGGTAGCTAGGTAGTTAAGTCAGCTGGCAAGCCAGCAAGCTATGTAGTTAGCTGGCTAGATAATTCAGCTTCCTGTCCACCTGTCTAACTAGGTAGCTAGGCTGTTAGGTCAGCCTGCTAGCCAGCTGGCTAGCTACGTAAGTCACCTAGTTAAGTCAGCTGGGTAGACACCTGACTAGCTAGATAGCTAGATAGTTAAGTCAGCTGTCCTGCACGCTGGCTAGCAAGTAAAGCCACCAAGTTAAGTCAGCTG
>NW_006996348.1:4504-4922 GCF_000164805.1 Carlito syrichta
CACTCACCTGTCAACCTGTCAACAAACTAGTCGACTTGCTTGCCAGTCAAAAGTTCAAGCAAATCGTCAGCTTACTTGCAGGCCAACAGGACAGCTAACTAATTGGTTTGCACACCAGCCGACTAGTTAATTCAGCATGCCAATGGCTCTCTCGTTGGCTGACTAGTTAAGGCATCTCACCCATCAGCTCACTCTACGGCCAACTAGTTATCTCTGGTCACCGGTCTGCTCACTCACAGGCTGACTAGTTAAGTCTTCTGACCAGTCGGTTCACTCACCAGTCAACTAAATTCAGCTGACCATTCAGCTCACTCACAGCAATTTAGTTAAGTCAGCTGACCAGTCAGCTCACATGCCCGCTGACTACACATGTCAGCTTACCAGTCAACTCACTCACTGGCCAACTTGTTAAGTCAGC
>NW_006996349.1:0-810 GCF_000164805.1 Carlito syrichta
AAGGTGCGGGATTACAGGCTGAGGCACTGAACCCGGCTTATTTTTCATTTTATTGTAGAGATGAGGTCTCACCTGCTCAGGCAGGTCACTAACCCGCAGGCTCAGGCGATCCACTCACCTCAGCCTCCCAAAGGCGTGGGATTACAGGCTGAGCCACCGAGCCCGGCTGACACTGGGGTTTAAAGCTTCCCAATCTCATGTGCAGTTGAGGTTAGGAATCATGTATCTAGGGGCTTGGCACACTTTTTTGAGCTTCAGAGACTTACATGTGATATATGGAAAAGATGTAAACAAGTGAACTGATTAAACAATATCAAATGATGATAAAAGTCAAATAAGTGAAATAACATGGCAAAACTCCAATGTTAAAATGCACTCTTCTAAAATAAGTGATCTCAAAATTAAGAAAACAGCAAATGGGTATAAATGTGGAAAATTGACTTCTTCTGCCCCTCACATTGTCCAATCAGTTCTTTATTGCCCCCATCTGTGGCTTCTGGCATCTTCTCTGTTAGCTTCATTGTGATGGACATGCATGTGATTTAGAAAAAATAATGCTTTGTTGCAATGAGATTCCTGCAATAATTAGTTGAGCAAACAATGACAAATGAATGGCTTAAAAGGAAAGACTGAGCCAGGCTCAGTGGCTCAGGCTGTAATCCTGCACCTTGGGAGGCTGAGGTGAGTGGATTGCCTGAGTCCACGAGTTCGAGACCTGCCTGGGCAACTTGGTGAGACATCATCTCTACAATAAATAAAAAAATTAGCCAGGTGTGGTAGCACGCACCTGTAGTTCCAGTTACTTGGAAG
>NW_006996350.1:0-727 GCF_000164805.1 Carlito syrichta
CATATGACATTCTGGAAATGCAAAACTGTGAAGACAGTAAAAAGATCAGTGGCTGCCAGGGGTTAGGAGAGAGGGAGGGATGAACAGGTGATTCTTAGGGTGAATTCTTACAGTGATAATACTCTGTATGATACTATAATAGTGGAAATGTGCCATTATAAATTTGTCCAAAACCATAGAATGTACGACACCAGTGTACCCTAATGAATACAGTGGACTTTGAGTGATAATGTCGTGTCAATGTAGACTCCTTGATGCACCACTCTGGTCACAGATGCTGATAATGTGGAAGGTTGTACACATGTCAGAGCGGGTACATATGTACTCTCTGTACTTTCCACTCAACTTCGCTGGGATCCTAAAACTACTCTAAAAAAATAAAAATAAAGTCTATTTTAAAAAGAGAGAAATAAAAACAGCAAACGAAAATATTTGATACCCCTTTTGCATACAATTAAGTATTGTGTACATAGTAATACTCATAATACTTGAATAAAAGAATAAATCAAATGAAGTTTTAATGAGGTCTGGTCAAAACAATGTGCATGGAAGAAATGTCCCCCACTTACAGTTAGGGTTTTCAGTAAGAACTGAATAATACACTAGTAAAGCAGGACAACAAATTGCATTACTTCAATAGTCTTGAGTTACCTGGACTCCAGATCCAATGTAATTTCCATAAAGAGTATCTGATCCTCCAGACTTTTTCTAAGTTTATATGTTTTTC
>NW_006996351.1:0-795 GCF_000164805.1 Carlito syrichta
AGAGCTACTTTTGTCTTTTCTGTTGTTGTAGCCAGATTGTGGTTTGTGAAAGAAGATTGTGTGTGTGTGTGTGTGTGTGTGTGTGTGTGTGTGTGTACAACTATATGTTTGCACAACCAAGTTAGTAATGAAAATTAACTTGAAAGTCATATTTTTTAAAAAATTGAGTGGAGAAAAAAGAAAGCATGAAAAAAAATAGCAGAAGGTACATTTCTACAAATACTAAAGTAAAATTATTCACATGCATTCACATTTTTAATAAGCATTCATAAAATAAAGCAGAAAATAACAGTTATGCACATGCGAGTGCTTGAAAATACCTAAACTGTTTGAAACCAGAAAAACATTTTGCATACATGATTTTTGAGAGTGTTCTCACAAAAAAGGGGGGCACAGAAACAAACTAGTGAAGAAATTAAAAGATGGCTTAAACAGAAAAATAATATAGTAGTTTTCATAAACAGAGTTACTGACCTTTGAATGGAAACCAAAATAACACAATAATGAGATCTGCAATTAAAGATGTCTAATCAGCATGTACAAAGGTATCAGGTGTCATGTTTTTCAAGACTTGTCTGTATTGCTGTTAGAACTCTGATAGTATAGTAGATATATCAAGCAAAGACAATGTAAAACAAGACTTCACAGGAGTGCAGTAACTGTGATGTCCACCAACAGAGGTAGTTTTTGAGCAAAACTAACCAGCTAGATATTAATTATGTAACACTTACTTTGTTTTACTGTGAAAATGTAAACCCTGATTCTGATCGTATTTTTTAAAAATTGATTTCTTGG
>NW_006996352.1:0-829 GCF_000164805.1 Carlito syrichta
TTGCCCAGTTTGGTCTCCAACCCCTGGGCTCAGACAATCCTCTAGTCTTGACCTTCAAAAGTGCTGGGATTACAGGCTTGAGCCACCATGCCTGGCCAAGGGACTTATTTTTTCCTTAAAATATCATAACTGGCTGCCCTTTACTTTCCTGTATTTCAAGCCTCTCATAATTTAAACATTAAGATAAAAGTTGACTTATTCAAACCTATTTGATATTCCTGCCTTCATTTTTATTATCTGTTTTTATTCTCTTAAATCAAATAGTCAGACTTTAATACTTATTGTAATGCTAGCTTAATTATCCAGGTATAAAACCCAAGCTGGGAAAAAATAGCACATTTTCTATGTGCCTGGCACTGGACTAAGCAGTTTTTGTTTATATAATCATTTAGTCCACGTACAAGGTTGTGAGTGTCCCCTACTTTTCAAATGAAGAAACTAGACTCAGTGATTGGTTGAGGCACGAGGGATGCGCTGGTGACTTGCTGAAGGCCTGTTCCAACTGCTCTGCAATAATAGAAGCCAGAGCAGAAAACCAGTATGCTGTTTGGGGCATTCCAGTGCAAAAAAAAAAAAAATGCACTCAATGTCCTTCTTACTGCCTGGTCTTTATTACTCCTAGCTTAAAAATGAAACTCTTGATGTCTTTGAATACCATCTGACAGGTATTCAAAGGTATCAAGAGCTTTGTTGGCCTAAAGAAAACAGCCCACCACTCATTAGATGTTTTTGACAGTCCAGCAGTTATTGAAATAAATATTTGTGTGCCACGTTATGTCTCTTTACTGATGCCCTCCTCTGTCAACACAGCTGAGCAAATTTCATCTTT
>NW_006996353.1:0-697 GCF_000164805.1 Carlito syrichta
GCTGGCTAGCTGGTAAATTCAGCTAGCTAAGAGAGCTGGCTAGTCAACTGGCAAGGTAGGTGGCTAGCTAGTTAAATCAACTAAATAGCTAACTGGCTAGCTAGTGATGTCTTTGAGTTAAGTCAGCTGGCTAGCCAACTGGTTAGCTGGTTATGTCAGCAAGTTTAGTCGGCTGCCTAGCCATCTGTTTAGGTAGGTAGCAAGCTTGACAAGTTAGCTTGCAAGCCAGCAGGTTAGCTGTTCAAGTCAGCTAGTTAAGTCAGCTGGTTAGTATGCTGGCTCAGTAGGTAGCTAGTTAGTTAAGTGAGTTGCCAAGACAACTTGCTAGCTTAAGTCAGCTATGTAAGTCAGTTGTTTAGCCAGCTTGCTAGATAGGTAGCCAGCTAGTTAAGTCAGCTGACTAGTCAGCTATCTAGCTGGTTAAGTCAGCTCGTTAAGTCAGCTGGAAACCAGCAGACTAGCTAGTTCAGTCAGCTCAAGTCAGTTGTCTATCCAACTGTTTATTTAGTTAAAAAGCTCGTGAATGCAGATGGCTATCCATCAGGCTAGCTAGTTATTTCAGATAGTTAAGTAAGCTGGTTAGCTAGGAAGTCAGCTAGTTATGGCAGCTAGCTAGCTTGTTAAATTAGCTAGTTAAGTCAGCAGGTTAGCTAGATAGCTAGCTAGGTAGTTATCTAGTTAAGACATGTAGTTAAGC
>NW_006996354.1:0-847 GCF_000164805.1 Carlito syrichta
CCACAACAGGACCTCTGTGGAGCCTTTGCACAGGAGGACCATTTAACCAGGGGCAGGGCCTGCCACCTTATGACCTGATTTCACTTTTCAGTGGCACAGAACACACCCTGCCACATTGCAAATTTGAGAAGCCATGGAGGCCCCATGAGGCCAATCCCTTTGATGGAAGACTGGGCCATGGCCACTGGAGTCAACACTGGACTGCAGGTTGGTGAGGACAGCTGGGCAGGGTGAGAATCTCAGTGACAGGACCTGAACAGGAACTTACCTCAGGCTTAATTGAGGAATGTTTTGGTAAAGCTACAGTAGACACCTGTCACCTTGTGTGTTCAATATCCATTTCCCAAACTTTGGGGCAGTATCTCAAGCTAGTCGAGGAGAACCTCCTTTCTCCACTTATATTCTCTGGGGTGCTGGTTCTAGGCTGATCAACACCAAGCCCTTGACCCCACCCAACCCCAATGGCTCCTAGGCTCAAGTGCCAGCTCCACCATAGATCAGATATGTAATTCATCCTGTGATAGCCATAAAGCCTCAGCTATCTCATCAGACAGAGTCCTCAGCCTATGGGTTGGGGAGCAAGAATCCAGTGAACACCCTAGACAGGTCCTCGGTACATGGCACAGTTCATTCTAGGCAAATCTGGGCTCTTCTTTTCCAATACAGTATTCTTCCTGTAGCGGACTCAGGGATGGTAACCATGAACACCTGTGCTGGGGGCTCACAAAAGTTAAAGGACTGACATAAAAGCTCACAGCCACTAAGATGGGAACCTGTGACTTACTCAAGACCTGTGAACTAAGATCCTTGTAGCCTGAAAAAAATGTCATACCACTTTCACCCCATT
>NW_006996355.1:0-775 GCF_000164805.1 Carlito syrichta
CTTACCTAGGTGACATAATTAGCTAGCCAGCTGGCTAGCCAACAGACTTAAATAGGTCACAACCTAGCCAGCAAGCTTGCTAGCCCGCTAACTTAACTTGCTGTCTTAACTAGCTGACCTGCATTCCAGCCAGTTGAATTAACTACCATGCTACATAGCTAGCCAGCTTTCTGTCCAGCTGAATTAACTAGGTGACTTATCTAGCTAGCCAACTGTCTAGCCAGCTGACTTAACTGGCAAGTTACCTAGCTAGCCAGCTGCTTTCTCAGCTTACTTTTCTAGGTGACTTAACTAGCTAGCCAGGTGGCTAGACATCTGACATAACTAGCTAGCTACCTGGCTAGCAAGCTGGTTAGCCAGCTGTCTTAACTATCTGACTTGACTTGCTAGCTAGCTGGCTAGCCAGCTGACTTAATTGTCTAGCTATGTAGATAGCCAGCTGACTTAACTAGCTGAAATAACTAGTGAGCCATCTGGCTACTCATCTGACGTAGCCAGCTTTTTAACTAGCTAGCCATCTGTCTAGACAACTGACTTCACCAGCTGACTTTACTAGCTGGTCAGCTGCTAGCCACCTGAATTAATTGCCTAGCTACCTAGCTAGCCAGCAACCTAGCTGGCTGACTTAACGAGCTGACTTAACTAAGTAGTCAGCTGTCTAGCTAGCATAATTAACAAGCTACATACCTAGCTAGACAACTTGATAGCCAGCTGACTTAACTAGCTGAGATAACTAGATAGCCTGATGGCTTGCCAGCACATTTAACTAGCTACC
>NW_006996356.1:0-785 GCF_000164805.1 Carlito syrichta
GGGAAAGTCTTTGTGTATTCTTGATTTCTTTTCTTCTAGGTTCTTCTGGTTATCTTCTTCCTGTGTCCCATGTGGGGTTGTTTAGAGGCAGACTAGCTAAGGGTGTCCACATCGACTGGTTATGAATCCCAGATCTGCCACTTACAATCTGTTTGACTTTGGGCAAGTTTGTGAACTCTTTTAGCCTCAGTTTACTCATCTAGGCAGTAAGGAGACTCACAACAGAAGCCCACTCTGGATTAGTGAGGTAATTACATGAGCCACATATCTAGACTACTTAAAACAGTACCAGGTGCATTTTAATTACAATGGAAGTGTTTGCTATTATTATCATTATTATAGTATCAGGAAATATTGACTGTGCCCTTCTAGTTCCTTCCCTTTCTTCCCAGTATGAACTGGAAAAAAGCAAAATTCCTTATGTATATGTTTAGAAGAAACAAGGTGTGGCTGAATGGATATCAGTGTTAACATCACAAAGACCTAGGCTCAAATCTCATTTGTTGTTACCATTTGTTCTAGTGTGAAGCCTTGTTCAGACAGATTGTTTCCCTTTATGCCTTGTCTCTCCCTGCCCCCTCCCTTGGGGAGTGGCCTCTGACCAATGTTGTCTCCTAACGATATGCATATTACCAGCAATGAGTTATGGAATGCAGGTGACCAATCATAACTGAAAACAATGAAGTCATCACTCAGTCAATATAATTGTACTCACCATATAGGGATTTGAATAATTAGCTTGATTGCTTTGATTAAAAAACTGCTTGCCATAGTGCCTCAAGGTG
>NW_006996357.1:0-769 GCF_000164805.1 Carlito syrichta
ACTTTTCACTGAAATTTATCTCACTTTCATTAAATTTATAGTGTGTCATAGCCATGTGAATTTTATTGTACTCCAAAATGGTGGCTCTGTCACAGGATCTTCCACATTCATTAAGACCAGAACATTTTTCCCTTGTGTCAGTTCTCATGTAGTTAAGTAAAAAGGTTTTTATCACAGTTTATCCTAAATTCACCATCCTTACAGGACTTCTCTCTTGTTACAAAAGTCTCTGGTCTAAAATACACAGTATTATCATATAAAACATTTCCAAATTCATTATATTCAAAAGACTGCCCCAAAGTTTGAAATTTCTGATACTGATCTTTCTTATAACTGTGCGCTTTCACATTTTCATCATATTCATAAGATTTCTCTCCAGGATGAGTTTTCTCATGCTTAAAATCAAGCTGCAATTTCTCAAACACATTCATGTAATCAACCTTCTTTCTTGAATAGTTTCTTTCACTTATAATTAACTCAGAAGCAACTGGCAAATTCTTTCTACAAAAGTCACATTTACAAGGTATTTTTCCTGAAAACTCTGGAGCTATGCCCAGATTTAATGATCTTTCTAAAACTTTCTGTTCTTCTTTACTCAATGTTTTATCATTGTCATCAGCAAATATTACTTGACACACAGGCTTCTTTGGTTTTTCTTGGATTTCTTTTATGCTGTCATCAATTTTATAATATCCTAAATTGTAAAAAATTGAAAACATATTATAAATCTTACACTTTTCAAGGAGAGGGACTTGTACCCATGTTTATG
>NW_006996358.1:0-804 GCF_000164805.1 Carlito syrichta
GGGGGAAGAAATATCCCCGGGTGATAGAAGTGTCTCCGGCCTTTCTTGGCATAAGGTCCTCATTGCTGAATCAGAGGGCTGGCCTGCCTGGGACACATTTCTCACCCCGGATAGGAGAACCGGCAGGAACCCCATCAGGGAGTCACGGGAACTCCCACACTAAAGCAGGGGCAGACATTTTTGGAAGGTTGGTGCTGGAAGTTGCCAAACCTGGGAACCCTCATATGTGTGGGATGCAGGGGAAGGCCTGAGGGCAGAAGGTTTGCAGGCAAATTGATTTCTTTGCTTAGATTTTCTTCCTTCCTTCCTTCCTTCCTTCCTTCCTTCCTTCCTTCCTTTCTTTCATTCTTTCTTTCTTTCTTCCTTTCTTTGTTTCCTTTCCTCACTAGGTTGCCCAGGCTGCTCTCACACAACCCAACTTGGGCCTTCCTCTCAACCGTGGCCTCCCAAATTGCTGCAATCACAGGCTTTCCATTTGGTTGACATCCTGGTCTTCTTGCCCGGCCTTAAACAGTGTGCCTGAGGTGATCCTCCAGCCGAGGCCTGCCTTCATCCAAAATTTTCTGGGTTTTAATTGGCACTGAGGTGGGGGCTTGCTGTGGTGTCCAACCTAGTCTCAGCTCCCAGGCTTCAGCCATCTTCCTGTCTCGGCCTCTCCGAGTGTTGAGGAGACAGCATGAGTTGCCCTGCCGGCTCCCCACATGGTGGTTTGAGAGTCACAAGCTCCCTTTCCCTGAGGCGACACCTGGGAGGAGCAAGCAGATACACCCTGGGGATTGAGGTGACCAGAGGGGTGGGTGCCTG
>NW_006996359.1:0-696 GCF_000164805.1 Carlito syrichta
TCGAGTGTTTGCATTATGGGGAGAGACAAGGGCTCCCTAGGTGGCCCAGGCTGGCCTCAAACTCGCGGGCTCCAGCAGTCCCATGCCTTGGCCTCCACAACCATGGCCCTAATGTCTGCCAATCCACCATCTTTTGGGAGCTCTATGCCCAAGGCTGCGGTCTCCTTCTCCAATGATCTCTGTCTCTTCATGATGATCCCAACTCCATACTCTATACTTCTTCTCTTTCCTTTTTTTGGGGGGGTTGGAGTCTCTCTGCATTGCACAGATGGGAGGGCGGTGGCTCGCTCCTGTCCAATGCAGCCCCGACCTGATGGGTTCTGGTGAGCCTTCCCCTGGGCCTTCAAAGGAGCTGGAATGACAGGCCTGCATGACCATTTAGGCTGGAGGGTAGAGAGGAGGTCTCAGTGAGTTGCCTGCGTATGTCTCATACTCTCAGACACCTGGGCTTGGGCCAGCTGCTGGCCTCAGTCTCCCTAAGTGCTGGGATGATGAGGTTGAGCCCCCGAGCCTGTCCTCAATCTTCATTGAAAATGAACCAGAAGGCTGGGCATGGCAGCCCCTATTTGAAATCTCAGCACTCTGGGAGGCCCATTCGGGATGATGACTGTAGCCCAGGAGCTCAAGGCCAGTCTGGGCCATGCAGGGAGACCCTGTCTCTGAACTCATCCAAACAGGGGCTCTGGGGTTGTGGTG
>NW_006996360.1:0-644 GCF_000164805.1 Carlito syrichta
CAGCAGTGTAGACGCATTTCCTTTTCTCTATGTCCTCGCCAGCATATGTTGTTTTTTGTTTTATTAATGATGACCATTCTCACTGGAGTTAGGTGGTATCTCAATGTGGTTTTGATTAAGATTTAACTGATGATTAGTGAGATCGAGCATTTTTTCATGTGACTGCTGGTTGCGTATATGCCTTTTTTTGAGAAATATCTATTCATGTCTTTAAACCACTTTTTAATGGGGCTATTTTATTTTTCTCTTTTGGCACATTTGAGTTCCTTGTATATTCTGGATGTTAGGCTTTTGTCAGATATGTAATTGACAAATATTTATTTTCCATTCTGTGGGGTCTCCTCACTTTCTTGATGGTTTCTTTGCTTTGTGCAACTTTTCAGTTTGATGAGGTCCCACTTATCTATCTTATCTCTTATGGCATGGGCTTTTGGGGTTTTGATCAGGAAATGGTTGCCTATTCTGATTTCCCTAAGGGTGTCTCCTGAGTTTTCTAATATTTTTAAGTTTATGGTTTTACATTTAGGTCTTTGATCCATTTGAAGTTGATTTTTTTGTATAATACGTATGGATCCTGTTTTATTCCTCTGCACATGGTCGGCCACTTTTCACAACACCATTTACTGAATAGGTTCTCCTATCCA
>NW_006996361.1:0-696 GCF_000164805.1 Carlito syrichta
CCTGTCGTTCTGGCCACATGGGAATTCATGGCAGGAAGATTGCCAGGGCACAGCCAGTGGAGGCCATGGTGGTCAAGTGAGGGACCCTTCACTCTGGCCTGAGCGACAAAGCTGGAGGGTAGAGTCATGGTCTCACCAAGTTGACTGGTTGGGTCCTGGCATTGGAAGGGAGTGGGCTTCAAGCTGGAGCCCTGAGAGGGCTGTGGAGGGCAGGCACAGGGACTCATGCCTGTCAACCTGGCACTCTGGGAGGGCAAGGCGAGAGGATGTCCTGAACCCCCTTATTCGAGACCAGCCCGGGCACCTTTGCGAGAACTCGTTTCTACAAGAAGCCAAAAAATGAGCTAAATAATAATATCAACCACCAGCACCACCACAACGACAGACCAGGTTCAGGGGCTCAGCCTGGCATCCCAGACCTCAAAATAATAATATCAAAATAATAATATCAACCACCAGAATAATAATATCAACCACCAGCACCACCACAACGACAGACCAGGTTCAGGGGCTCAGCCTGGCATCCCAGACCTTCAGAGGCCCAGGTGACTGCATGATCTGAACATGCAGGTTTGACACCAGCCTGGAACACGAAGAGAGACCTTGTCTCGGCCCTCAAAAATAAATCCAAAGATTAACCAGGTGTCGTGTCACAGTCCTGTGGTTACAGTCACTCGATGGGCCGAGGAGTGAAGA
>NW_006996362.1:0-517 GCF_000164805.1 Carlito syrichta
CCCTGCCACAGCAACGGAGACTGTGCCCACAACAAACTGAAGTGAGATCAACTTCTGGCCATGGGGCCCTAACTCCAAAGAGAAGACCCTTGTCAGAGTTCCCCATACTTAGAGCCTGTGAAGGAACAAGCAACTTTCTTTTGCCCTTAAGCAAGTAGGCATGCAGGTTTTGGTATTAATTCACACCCTTTTTTTGGCATATATTTATTTTTCTTTTGAGAAACAGCTCCTGGATTCTTAATTAATTTGCCCTGTGAGAGATTAGATAGCCAGTGTTTCTACCACCATCATTAATTAAGAAAATGGCAGGAATAAATATGACAGAAGACAAAAAGAAGTTTAAGCCTAATACAATGATTGTTTTTAAGGGGACAAATAGATAAAAACATTAAAAATGAGAACACAACCTGGCCATGAGACACTAATGACCATGTGGCCTGAGCTGCCCATTGTAGCCACCAAGCCATAAGACTGGGTGTGTCTGGTAGCACACGAATCATCAAATGACTTGGGTATA
>NW_006996363.1:0-770 GCF_000164805.1 Carlito syrichta
CTAGTTAAGTCAGCTAGTTAAGTCAGCTAGCTAGTAATTTTGCTAGCTAGGTAGCTAGCTACTTATGTCAGCTGTCTTGCAAGCTGGCTAGCTAGTTAAGTCACCCAGTTAAGTCAGCTGACTAGCCAACTTGCTAGGTAGGTAGCTTGCTAGTTGTCAGCTGACTGAAAGCTGGCTAGCTAGTTAAGTCACCCAGTTAAGTCAGCTGACTAGCCAACTTGCTAGGTAGGTAGCTTGCTAGTTGTCAACTGACTAGAAAACTGGCTAGCTAGATAAGTCACCTAATTAATTCAGCTGGATAGCCAGCTGGCTATCTATGTAGCAAGCTAGTTAATTCAGCTGGCTAGAAAGCAGGCCAGCTAGTTATGACAGATAGTTAATTCAGCTGGCTAGCAAGCTGGCTAGCTAGGTAATGACCTAATTAAGTCAGTTAGTTAAGTCACCTAGCTATCCAGGTGGCTAGAGAGGTAGAGAGCTAATTAAGTCAGCTGTCTAACCAACTGGATAACTAGTTAAGTCAGCTAGTTTAGTCACCTGTCTGTCCAGCTGCCTAGATCATGAATCAACTAGTTAAGTCAGCTGACTAACCAACTGGCTAGCTATTTCAGTCACCACGTTAAATTCTGTTGCCTAGCCAGCTCGCTAGTTAGTTAAAAAACTAGTAAAGTCAGATGGCTACACAGCTGGCAAACTAGTTATTTCCGTTTGTTGTCAGCTGGCTAGCTAGTTAAGTAGTTAAGTCAGCTATATATGTGAGCTAGCTAGAGAGT
>NW_006996364.1:0-574 GCF_000164805.1 Carlito syrichta
CACTGGGCACCTCCGCCACATGCCTTCAACCACACTTCCCAGAAGGCCTGCCTCCACCCTCCACACTCGTGCCACACCTCAAAGATGCATGTGAGCTCACGGAACAGATGGCCCCAAGATAGAGGGGCATCAGGCACTGAGCATACAAGGCAGTCCAGCAACACTGCAGCCAGACCAGGTTGTGGTCGCCTGGTCTGCCACTTTTGGGTGGGGAGGGCCCCTTCCTCTCCCAATCACTCCATCATTCCCCGCCCACGTGGACCTTTCCTTGGGGAGCTGAAGACACCCTTCGTAACACACAGGGGCCTCCCAAAGCCACAGTCCGATTGTCTGCTGATGCACTGTCTTTTGGGAACTCTAGGCCCAAGGCTGGAGCCTCTTTCACAAATGATCTCTGTCTGTTCATGATGATCCAAACTCCAAAAACAAATGGATGCTCTTCTTTTTTTTCTTTCTCCTTTTTTTTCTTTGAGTCCCAGTCTCACTCAATTGCCCAGGATGGAGGGCGGTGGCTTGCTTCTAGCCATCACAGCATCAGCCCACCAAGCTCCAGTGAGTCCTTCCCCAGTCTTCA
>NW_006996365.1:0-804 GCF_000164805.1 Carlito syrichta
CTGACTTAACTAGCTAGCTACCAAGCTAGCCAGCTGACTTAACTAGCTGATTCAACTAGTTATCTACCTAGCTAGCTTTCATATAGCTAGCTGTCTTAACTAGCTGACTTAACTAGCTAGCTAGCTGACATATCAAGCTGACTTAACTGGCTACCTACCTAGCTACACAGCTAAATTAACTAACTGAAATAACTAGCGAGCCAGAGGGATACACATCTGATGTAACAAGCTGACATAACTAGCTAGCCAGCTGGTTAGTCAGCTGACTAAACTAGTTGACTCAACTAACTGGCCAGGTTGTTAACCAGCTGCCTTAATTTCCTAACTACCTAGCTAGCCAGTAGCCTAGTCAGCTGACTTAACTAACTGACTTAACGAAATAGGTAGCTGGCTAGCCAGCAGACTAAACTAACTAGCTACCTAGCAAGACAGTTGTATAGCCAGCTGACTTAACTACCTGACATAACGAGATAGCCTGATGGCTAGCCAGCTGATTTAACTACCTACCTACTTACATTTCCCACTTGCTTGCCAGCTGACTTAACTACCTCACAACCTAGCTAAACTGCTGGCCAGCGAGCTGACTTAACTAGGTGACTTAACTTGTTAGCCAGCTGGCTAGCCAGCTGACTTAACTAGCTAGTATCCTGCTAGGCAGTTGGTTAGCCAGCTGACTTAATTAACTGACTTAACTAGCTAGTCAGTTGACTTAACTAGCTGACTTAACTATCTAGCCAGCTGGCTGGCCAGCTGATTAACTAGCTGACTTAACCAGCTAGACAGCTGGCTAGCTAGCTGACTTAA
>NW_006996366.1:0-1153 GCF_000164805.1 Carlito syrichta
CCTTCTTAAGCCATCAAGGCTGGTCCTGGGACAGTCTGAGGATAGTGTGCCTGGCATCACAACCAGAGAGAAGAGCCAGGGAGTGTGTGCATATGGGCACGGCAGAAATATCTGTGGATCAAGTTGTATACTACTTTGATATAAAATCCCTTTTTAGGATTCAACTTAACTTTTAGAAGTTATTACTTAGGCCGGGTTTAGTGGCTCAATCTGTCATCCCAGTACTTTGGGAGGCCGAGGCAATTGGATTGCCTGAGCCCGTGGGTTTGAGACCAGTCTGGGCAACTTGACGAGACCTTGTCTCTACAATAAATTAAAAATTAGCCAGGGATGGTAGTGCACGCCTTAGTCCTGACTACTTGGAAGGCTGAGGTGAAAGGATCGCTGGAGGTCAGCAGATCAATGCTGGGGTGGCCGTGGACATGCCACTGCACTTCACCTGGGCGACGGAGTGAGACTCCAACTCAAAACAAACAAACAAAAAAATAAATTGTTATTTAAAGGAAGTTATATAATACTAAACATATATAATATTAAAATCAGCGTGAGGACAGGATTACTCCTAATCTCCCCATCCTAACACCACAGTGAGTTTTGCACCTATACCTCTTTGGCTAGTTACTGACCCTTCTGAGACCCATGTTGCAAGAGGGCCATGGACTGTACAGACCTAACTGTCATTGGCTTTTATTTCACTGAAACTAACATGTAACGCCTTCCATTCTTCTTGATCACCTCTAAATGCACAGAAAGACTGCTCAGAATTCTATATTACATGATAATGATGATTTATTTCTCTACCATGTAATGATCTCCCTGGGATAGTGTTTTGGTTTCCTAACTTACTGTGCAGTCGGCACCTTGCACATACAGCTTTTTGCTTGTGGTGAGCTATTTCCTAGTGTGTAAGACCAAGAATAGGAGACTAGGGTGATTGGGCACAGGCTTCACGACCTATATTCTTCTTTAAACTTTGATCCTCCACATCCTAGATATCATTAGGAGAAAAGGCATGACATCATGTCCCGGTCACATAAAATAACGTGGGCCCTGCTAAAAACCTCATATGACCAAAGTCCTCCAGGAACCAAACTCCTTTTTAATAAATGTGGCCCCTTTCAAGGACCCAAGGTCTGACCCCTAACAATGCTGG
>NW_006996367.1:0-791 GCF_000164805.1 Carlito syrichta
CCAAATGTGGCAGACATGGTGGTTTCATTCCCAAGAACAGAAGGAAACAAGGCGTTCACAACTATCCAAAAAGTTCTCCAGGGATACGTAGTCATTCAAAAATCCACTGAATAAAGCAGATTTTTTTGTTTAAGCAGAATTTATACCCAATTCTGAATTGTAATCATCTTTAAAGTAAAATAAATCAAAAATAAGATAAAACAAATAAAGTCACTGCACGTTTTACAACTTTCATGATTTACTTATTTTAACTTTTAAAGAAAATTTGGGGTACAATTCACAGCTAGAAATACAAACATTGATTATGCAGGGTCCCTGGTTGATGAGTTATGGCTCTCACTAAGTTTGCAATATCCCTCCACTGGCAATCTAACCCCTCCCCCTAAAAAGTTTTCCACTACTGCCACTTTCTTATAGCACTATAATTGAACAAATTCAGCTCATGAGGGAGAAAATATGGAACTCTTTAATTTGTCTGTGATAAATCACTGAGAATGCCCTACCTCATATCCATCAAACATTCTGCAAAATCCCTATATCTGTCCTGTTTTATGGCTGCATAATACTCCATTGTGTGTATATACCACATTTATATTATTCATTCCAGCTTTAATGGGCAACATGGTTGGTACCATGTTTTTTGAATTCTGATTAGAACTGCAACAAAGCTACCTGTGAAGGTATCTTTTTGGTAAAATGATCTGAGTTCCTCCAGGTATATTCTCTAGAGGGGAATTACTGAGTTACATGGTAGGTCAATTTCTTGTCACTTTAGAAATGGCCACAGTGTT
>NW_006996368.1:0-773 GCF_000164805.1 Carlito syrichta
CCTAGTTTGCTGGCTAGCTGACTTAACTATCTAGCTGACTAGTTAGCTGACTAGCTAGCCGACTTAACTAGCTAAGTAACCAGCAAGTTGACTAACTAGCTGACTTAGCTTGCTAACTGAGTATTGAATGGCCACCGAATGAGCTGATTGGTCAGCTGACTTAAGTAGTTGGCCGGCGAGTGAGCAGACTGGTAAGAAGACTTAGCAAGTTGGCTGGCAAATGAGCTGACTGGTGAACTGCCTTAACTAGTCACCGGCAAATGAGCTGACCAGTGAACTGCCTTAACTAGTCGCCAAATGAGCTGACCGTTGAGCTGATTTAACTAGACAGCTAGCAAGGGAACCAGCTAGTTAACTGACCTGTTGGCAGGTGAGAGAGCTGACTTGCTAGCTGACTGAACTAGCTTGCTACCTAGCTAACCAGCTAACCTAACTAACTGACTTAACTTGCTAGCCAGTTGGCTAGCCAGCTGACATAACTAGCTGACTTAAGTAGTTAGGACTATGTACGACTTATGTAAACTGCCCTCTTGCACGTGTGAGGTGGAAATTAACACTAAACAAGTGTGGAAACTAACAGCAAATACAATAGCATCCTATTATTGGAACCCAAAACATATACACTATGACAGATTGAACTACATATTGGCTCCCAAATCATCAGCTTTCTCTGTATGAAAGCTTAATGCCATGGAAATTTTCAGTTACTTCCTTTAAGGTGGGCATATTTCTTCACCCACTGATGTTGAGCTTGGCCAGGGACTTGCACTTAT
>NW_006996369.1:0-7911 GCF_000164805.1 Carlito syrichta
TCTAACACAATAGTTTAGCATATTTAACATTTTTACAATTATATTCATATATTGGATATATCTGAAGTATTCTACCTGATTCAATTCAGTCAAAATTGTCATGTTACCCTTATGCAACCTTCCTGGAAAGCTATTGGGAAGATTACCTACTTTGAAACCATTGACTAGTTCACGTAATATTAGTTTATCTATTAGTTTGTTAGTAGAATTTCTCTCTAGAGCATATGAAATTGGTGCTTTGTTGTGTGTGAAAGGAATCTTTTATAAATATCAGTTTTTTATATAAATATTGTTCAGGTCAGAATATCTGTCTTTATGGGATAAATTGATAAAATATATGTTTCTGGAATATATATGACCTACATGAGCATGTTAATTTGCATTAAATTGCACAATATTGTTCCTATTTATTTTTTATGTAAATACATGACTTCAAGTTCCTATTTGCACTGTAACCTGCTGGCACATCCTTCTCAAGTTGTTTGTATGAACCCAATTCTCTATTCATAATTAATAATAGTTTGGTTCAGGAATTTGAGGAACAACAAAAAATTAGATTTTCAGCAGAGGGAATTCTCAGGGATGCACAGACACCGGTAAGACACATGTGCTTTGCTGTCAGTCCTGCTTGTCTCAGACTTCAACCTTTCCTGCTCACTGTAGGTGAGTCCCTTTTTACCTCCAGCGATTGGAAAAGAAGAGCTTCTCCCAGAAATCCTTTGTTGTGTATTAATTATGATGAGATTGTTTTCTTTCATGATCTTAGGATTTTATATTTAAAAAATCAACATCAGCAATTTTCAGAATTGAACTATTTTGTGATATTTGTTCTGGTTTAAAAATGTTCTGGTGTCTTTACCAGATTCAATACATAGCTTACTATTTAAATTGATTCAGTGAATAATTTTTCCTACTTCCAATTTCCTTTTGCCTAATGGTCTTTGTTTTAATATGTTTGACAATTTTGACCTAGAAATGATTTTAATTGATGTATTTGCATTCACAGATACTCATTTCCTCTATACATTGATGACAATTTGGCTTCTCATGCAATATTGTATCTCCTACTCATGCTCTGTGTCCTCTTGCTTGCTACACTATCATTCCACTATGTACTTCCTCGTGGTTAAAATGAGAAGAGAATCTTCTCTTTAAATTCCTGCATGAAGTCACTTGTGCATTCAGTGCATTCCATTTGGTCCTGTATGATTTTTTAAAAAAAATTATACTGAAATTATGGCATCTATGTTGTATTTGGATCTTTAAATGATTGTAGGTGGTATTTGACTATAAATTAAACAATTAGATTTAAAAAAGAAATTGTCAAAAAGTCATATTTTGTAAAAGTATAACCATTTTTAGAAACCTGACAAAATCTACCAAAAAATGTATAGTTTTAGAAAAGCTTAACTGTGTCCAAGGTTGAAACATGGAGTGGTTAAACACATTGTTAGTTCCTGATTCGGCCTCTTACGAGGAGGGTAATTTGGATGTCATTCACCCTTCCTGTGCCTAAACCCCCTTCACTTGTAAAAAGGGATAACAAGGTGTATAGAGTTATGTAAATGTTGTATGTAGAACACAAGTATATTACTCATAGTGAAGTACTCATAGTACTCATGTATGAGGGGGGACCCCCCAAATCCTGGAATTTATTTATTAAAATTTGTGTATTTATTCTTACATGCTTAAATGTCAGTAACCTTCAGTGTACATTTTGCTTGACGCAATACATCTATCAAGATGCTTTTTCCATTGCTGAAAACAGTTTTTTGAACTTGTCAATTTTGATGCTTTTAGTGCTTGTTTTTTGTATCACTTCTTCCACATCAGCAAAATGTTTCCCTTGAGGACATTTTCAATCAGGGAAACAATAAAAAGTTTCTCAGGGCAAGATTGAGTGAATAGGGAGTGTGGGCTTACTGGTGGGTCTCTCTTATTTGTATTCAGACTTGTTCAGTCTGTTCAGAGTTCGTTTTGAGATGTGAACAGCAGCCTGCAGAAGCACTAGCTGCTCAGATCGAGGAAAAATGCCACATCATTGGCAAGCTCAGTGCTGTCAGAGAGGAGTGTGCAGAGAATGGGTCATCTTGGGAGAAGGCCAAGCTGGAGAGAGAATCTCTAAATCTGCCCAGCCTTAGAGACACTTACAGAAAGGTGAAGAAGACCAACTTGATGCTGATGGAGGAATTAACTTCCCTGGTCCAAAAAGTGAAAGAAGAGAGACAAAAATGCTCCAAACAACAACAAGAAATGGAGCAGATGCCACAAATGCTGGAGTCCCTGGAAGAGCTCATGGGAATCATCTCACTGGGAGATTTTCCAACCCTTTCAGGAGGCCAGGAGCTGAGCCCTGTGGCTCCTTTCCTGCAGTGGGCCTCTGTCTTCCAGAAGCAGTGCTTCCTCACCTCCACTCCGATATTCACTCACCTCCAGACTATGTGAGGGTCGTTGAGGCCAGTGGGCCAAGGGGAGTCCCTCCCTGGACTGGAATTCCTCTGTCTTCATATACTGAGCACAACATTCAGCTCTTTCATGGTGGATTCCTGCAAATCTAAAATATATTGTATTTCTGTCTGCACACCAAGAAATATGGGACTTTTTTTTTAAAGGTGTGGGTTACAAGTCAGGATTGGGTGGCTCAGGTACAGGTGCAGTTTCGGGCCTACCATTCAACCTCACTTTGACTGAATTAGGATCAAGTACCTAAATTGATATTATGTGCTCCCCTTCCCCAACTCCCCTGGCAATGTCCTTCTACTGCCAAACCCTTTCTTGTAGTATGATGATAGGTTTCAGTGTCAATTTATGAGTGACAACATGTCGTACTCAGTTCTTTTTTTCTCTGACAGATCACTGAGTATGATAGACTCTAAATTCAACCAAGTTGCTGCAAAGTCCAGATATTTGTCTTTCTTTGTGGCTGCATAATATTCCATCATGTATCTAAATCAAATTTTTAAAATCTGGTCCAGTATTGTTCAGCTGCATGGTGTGGTCTGTGTTTTTACTATTGTGAATTGTGCTGCAGTAAATATATGTGTGCAGTAATCTTTTCTGTAGAATAATTTGAGTTCCTTTGGGTATATTCCTAATAGGAAAATTGATGGGTCATATGGAAGACCAATTTCTAGTTCTTTAAGAAAGTGCCACACTGTTTTCCACAGAGGTTGCACTAGTTTACGTTCCCACCAGCAGTGTAGAAGTGTTCCTTTTTCTCCACATCCTCACCAGCATCTGTTGTTTGTTTTATTAATGATGGCCATTCTTGCAGGGGTTAGGTGGTATCTAATGTGGTTTTGATTTGCATTTCTCCGATGACAAATGAGGCTGAGCACTTTTTCATGTGTCTGTTGGCTGCCCATATATCTTCTGAGACGTGTCTATTCATGTCTTTTGCCCACTTTTTATTTTTTAATTTTATTTATTTATTTATTTTTAAATCAATATTTTTTATTATGATACTGTGGGGTACAGTTAAGGGTTAGGTATACAAATATGCTTCATTCAGGCCCCCTTACTGATAACAGTTGTCTTCCTGTCCCCAGACAGATGTTTACTACCATTAGTTCCATCCCCCTTCCCCGAACCATAGTTTCCCACCAGTGTCAGTCATTTTCTTATGGTAGAGCATTGGATGATCAAGGTCCACTATATGAGTGAGAACATGTGATACTCAGATCTTTGTTTCTGTGAAAGGTCACTCAGTATTATAGACTCTAGTTCCATCCAAGTTTCTGTGAAATTCATGATTTTGTTCTTTTTTTTATGGCTGCAAAGTATTCCATCATGTATATGTACCACATTTTTAAAATCCAGTTCTCTTTGGATGGACAGCATGGTTGGTACCAGGTTCTTGCTATTATGAACAACACTGCGATAAACATTCGTGTGCAGGTATCTTTTTCATAGAGTGATTTGAGTTCTTCAGGGTATATTCCCATTAGCAGGATTGCAGTGTCGTATGGGAGGTTGATGTTTAGGGCTTTTAGGAAATGCCACACTGCTTTCCACAGAGGTTGCACTAGTTTACACACCCACCAACAGTGTAGAAGTATTCCCTTTTCGTCACACCCTCTCCAACAACTGTTATTTTTTGAGTTATTAATAATTGCCATTCTGACTGGAGTTAGGTGGTATCTCAGTGTGGTTTTGATTTGCATCTCTCTGGTGATTAGTGAGGGTTGAACATTTCTTCATGTGTCTGTTGGCTGCTCAGATGTCTTCCTTTTTGAAGTGTCTGTTCATATCATTTGCCCATTTTATAATGGGGTTGTTTGTTTTTTTCTTTTCAGTGCATTTGAGTTCCTTGTACATCCAAGATGTTAAGGCTTTGTCAGACCTGGAGTTGTCAAATACTTTTTCCCAGTCTGTAGGCTGTCTCCCTGCTCTCTTGATAGTTTCATTGGCTTTGCAGAAGTTTGTCAGTTTAATGAGGTTCCACTTGTCTATCTTATCCCTTGTGGCCTGTGGGTTTCGGGTTTTGTTCAGGAATTGGATGATAGTTTCAATTTCCATGAGGCTATGTCCTTCATTTTCTAGGGTTCTTATGGCTTGAGGTTTTACATTTAGGTCTCTGATCCATTTGGAGTTGATTTTTATGTATGGGGATAGACTGGGGTCCTGTTCCAATCTTCTGCATGTGGTCAGCCAGTTTTCCCAGCACCATTTACTGAATAGGTTCTCCTCTCCCCAGTGGTAGGTGGTGGAGGCTTTGTCAAAGATGAGTTGGTTGAGAAATTGAGGTTTTGCTTCTGGGATCTCAGTTCGATTCCATTGATCAATATACTTGTTCCTATACCAATATCAAGCTGTTTTGATGATTGCAGCTTTATAGTAAACTTTGAAGTCTGGTAATATGATATCACCTGCTTTGTATTTTTTGCTGAGGATTGTTCTGGCTACTCTTGGTCGTTTGTGTTTCCATATGGATTCTTGTGTTGTTTTTTCTAGGTCTGAGAAGAATGTTGCTGGCAATTTGATAGGTATTGCATTGAATCTGTAGATTGCCTTAGATAAGATGGACATCTTCACAATGTTGATTCTTCCAATCCATGAGCATGGGATATTTTTCTACTTGTTTGTGTCATCTTTGATTTCTTTGAGCAGTGCTTTGTAGTTTTCATTGTAAAGGTCTTTCACATCTCTGGTTAGGAAGATGCCAAGGTATTTCATTTTTTTATTGCTATTGTGAATGGAATTGTGGATTTTATCTGGGTTTCTGTTTGTTTATTATTGGTGTAAAGAAATGCGATTGTCTTTTGCACATTTATTTTATATCCTGAGACTTTGCCAAAGGCCTTTATCAGTGTAAGGAGGTCTTGGGCTTTCAAGGTACACGATCACGTCATCTGCAAAGAGAGATAATTTGACTTCCTCTTTTCCTATTTTGGTACCCCTGATTGCCTTCTCTTCTCTGATTTCTCTAGCCAGGACTTCCAAGACTATATTGAACAGGAGGGGTGAGAGTGGGCAACCTTGTCTTGTTCCAGTTTTCAGGGGAAATGGTTCCACTTTTTGTCCGTTTAGGAGTTTGCTGGCTGTGGGTTTCTCATAGATGGCTTTTACTACTTTGATGTATGTTCCCCGTATGCCTAGTTGTTAGGGGGTTTTTATCAAGAAGTGGTGCTGGAGTTTATCAAAAGCGTTTTCTGCATCTAATGATATAATCATGTGGTTTTTGTTTTGACATCTGTTGATGTATTTAATTACATTTATGGTTTTACGCATACTGAGCCTTGCATCGCAGGGATGAAGCCTACTTGGTCATGATGGATGGTTTTTGAGATGTGTTACTGTATCCAGTTTGCTAGGATCTTGTTGAGAGTTTTAGCATCTATGTTCATCAAAGATATTGACCTGTAGTTCTCTTTCTTTGTTGGATATTTACCTGGCTTGGGGATCAATGTGATGTTGCCTTCATAAAATGGTTTGGGGAAGGATCTATCTTTCTGAATCACCTGAAATACTTTCAGGAGGAATGGAATCAGCTCTTCCTTAAATGTCTTGCAGAATTCTGCTGTAAAGTGATCTGCTCCAGGGCTTTTTTTTTTGTAGGTAGTTTTCTTATTACATAGTCAATTTCCTTTATTGTTATTGGTCTATTTAGGGGCTCAATTTCTTCTTGTTTCAACCTAGGCAGGTCGTGTGATGACAGAAAGTCCTACATTTCCTTGAGGTTTTCAAGTTTGTTTCCATACAAGTGTACATAGTAGTCTCTAATGATCTTTTGTATTTCTTCAGGGTCAGATGTGACTTCATCTTTTGTGTTTCTAATTGTGCTTATTTGGGTTTTTTCTTTCTATTTCTTGGTCAGTCTAGCTAGGGGGCCATCGATCTTGTTTATCCTTTGGAAGAACCAGCTTTTTGTTTCATTGATTTTTTGTGTTGTCTTTTTTCTTCTATGTCCTGGATTTGGGCTTTTATTTTGGTGATCTGGATTCTTCTGCTGAAATTAGGGTTTTGATGGTCTTGCTTTTTCAGCTTCCTTAGGTGACTTGTTAGGCTGTTAATTTGTGCCTCTTCCATTTTCTTCATGTGCATTTGTAGGGATATAAATTCCCCTCTTACTACAGCTTTCATGGTGTCCCAGAGATTCTGGTAAGATGTTTCTTCATTTTCATTTGTTTCCAGGTATCTTTTGATCTCTGTTTTGATGTCATCATTGACCCAGGAGTTGTTTAGCATCATGCTGTTTAGTGTCCATGTTTCTGTGGGTTTTGGGGGAACCCTGTTGGTGTTAATGTTTATTTTTATTCCACTCTGGTCCAAGAAGATGCATGGTAAAATTTCGATCCTTTTAAATTTGTTTATGCTTGATTTTTGGCCAGTTATGTGGTCGATCTTAGAATACGTTCCAGCGGGGATGAGAAGAATGTGTATTCTGTGGTCTTTGGACGGAGTGTTCTGTAGGTATCATTTAAGTCCATTTGGTCAAGAGTCACATTGAGGTTTTGGATCTCATTGCAGTTTTTTTGTCCTGATGATCTGTGTAGGGTTCTAAGTGGGGTATTAAAGTCCCCAGTTATGATGGTGTTAGAGTCAATATCTTTCTTCAGTTTTCCCAGGAGTTGCTTTATAAAAGTTGGTGCACCTATGTTAGGTGCATATATGTTTAGAATAGATATTTCTTGTTGATGGAGTGAACCTTTTATCATTATGTAGTGGCCCTCTATATCTTTTTTAATTTTTGATAGTTTAAATGGTATTTGTCTGAAATAGGATCTGACTCCTCCTTTCTTTTGTGTTCTATTTACCTGAAAATTTGTTTCCCATCCTCTGACTTTGAGTCTGTGTATATCCTTTCTAGTGAGATGGGACTTTTGAAGGCAGTATATTGTTGCCTGGTGATATTTAATCCATTTTCCATTCCATATCTTTTCAGTGGTGCATATAGTCCCTTCACGTTCAGGCTAATTATTGAAATGTGAGAGTTCCTCCGTATTATAGAGTTCTTATAGAGTTGTTCTTCCCCTTGGTTTATTGTCTTTCTTTTGGTTTTGGGGTTGATTCATGTGTATTTTATTCTTTTTCCTGTACCCTGGTGAAGAATGTTGTTCTTTTTTCCCCTTCTCTTCTGTGTTTAGCACTCTCTTAAGTGTTTCATGTAGAGGTGATTTGGTGACAGTATATGTTCTTAGGGTTTGGATATCTGGGAAAGATTTTAATTCTCCATCGTTGACGAAGCTTAATATGGCTGGGTAGGTTATACTTGGTTGAAATTGTTTATCTTTTAGGACTTTAATGACAGGGCTCCAATCTCTCCTAGTCTGCAGGGTTTCTGTAGATAAATCTGCTGCTATTCTAATTGGTTTTCCAATGTAGTTGATCTGGCCTTTTTCTATTGCTGCCTCTAGGATTTTTTTTCTTTTATGCCTACTTTGTTTAGGCGAAGTATTATGTGTCTAGCAG
>NW_006996370.1:0-905 GCF_000164805.1 Carlito syrichta
CCTGCTGGGCTCCAACAATCCTTCTACCTCAGCCTTCCAACTAGCTGGAACTACAGGCGTGTGCTACCACGTCCGGCTAATTTTTTGATTTATTGTAGAGATGAGGTATCGTCAAGTTGCCCAGATAGACCTTGAACCCACGGGCTCAGGATCCCGAAGCACGGGATTACAGACTGAGCCACTTCAGCCTCCCAAAGCATGGCATTACAAGCTGAGCCACCGAGCCCGGCTGGAACATAATTTTAAGGATGAGTTTTTTTCTGAATTTGATTTGGGGTTTCTGGAGTTTTCTCATCAGATTATATTTGAAAAAGCAAAAAGAGCACTGATAATTTATGGAGTAAACTGTTTTTAGAGATATACAAAATGGTTACATCAGATATTCCTAACTAACCCACTTATGAAAAGGAAAGAGCTAAGTGATTTTTAGTATAATATTTTCAAGTATTTTTGGAAAACTAAGGAATGCAGTGATATAGGTTGGTTGCTTCTAATGTCACTGGTCAAAATGGTGAGAGAAAGGATTAGCAGAGGAATCAAATTCCCAGATCAAGGACGGAAATTGTTGATAATCAAAATCTTGACCTAATCCTGCAATTGACCTCATTACAATAAAAGTTGAACTCCCAGCCTTGCATGATTGGAAAAAAATGAAATTGCACAAGTTGTAATGGGGGATGTATGAGAAGACACTGATGAAGCTGGGGATGTTAAATCCCTAATTTCTCATGAGTCTTTGCCATTGGAAGAGACCTTTCTACCCCCAGTGGTAGTAGCCTCTCCATCCCAAATAAAGTGGTATCTTCTACCCCAAAATGTGGACTTCCTACCTCTAATGACAGTGACTACTTACCCCCAATGGCAGGCTCCCACTACAGTGGTATCCATCTGAGGGGATTAACCCA
>NW_006996371.1:0-570 GCF_000164805.1 Carlito syrichta
AAAACCGCAGTGTCTTTTTAGTATATGGTATATGCATTCTCTGCTTCATTTTACAATTATTTCAAATTAATTTGATATTATTTTAATTAAAATATAAATAAGATATTTGTTTTCATTTTTACACTTTAATATATTTTCATTATTACATTTTTCTTTTTTTTTTTTTTTGAGTTGGAGTTACACGCCGTCGCCCAGACTGGAGTGCAGCGGCCGCTCCCTGCCACCGCAGCCTCTACCCACTGGGCTCTGGCGATCCTTCCACCTCAGCCTTCCGAGTAGCCAGAATTACAGGCGCGTGCTACGGCGCCCGGCTGACTTTTGATTTATTGTAGAGATGAGGACTCGCTGCCCAGGCGGGTCTCGAACCCGCGGGTTCAGGCAATCCACTCACCTCAGCCTCCCAAAGGCACGGGATTACAGGCTGAGCCACGGAGCCCGGGTACATTTTTCAAAAAAAGCAACCAATTTAATATTTGAATTAAGCATAAGGGATTTTATTTTTCAACTTGACCTTTATGAGACTGTCATTGGTAAATTTCAATGAAGTTTTAGCTTAATAACGTGATTATC
>NW_006996372.1:0-868 GCF_000164805.1 Carlito syrichta
AAAAAGATTGGAAAATGGAAAGAAAAGGGAGAAAGTTCAGTGTCAGCATAGGAGAGGATGGAGAGGAAACAAAAACATATATTCTTGTGATATGTGATTTTTTACATTTTTAAAAAATTTGGACTTTATCCGAATTTCTTGTTCATGTTCTGAGAACCCATTCCCTCTTCTTCTGGCATAGTTCTCTAATTTTGTTAAAATATAACAAATTCTACAGTTCATGAAGTCTGGGCGATTTTCTGATTTCACAGAGGTTCTTCAAACAACCCAGGCCAAAGCCAATAGCATAATTTGTCCCATTAGTCATGACTCATGATTCAGAGGCTGGCAGATGTCTAAAGCAGTCTCATAAGAGTCAAATTCTGCTTTTTTTTTTCCCATCCAGCTTTATTAAGGTATAAAACAACAAATAAAAATTGTATATATTTAAGGTGTGCATGATGTTTTGATATAAGAATACATTTTGAAATGATTACCACAATTAAGCTAATTAACACATCTATTGCTGCACAAAGTTGCCACCTTTTTTTCTTTATGTGGTGAGAATACTTAGGATCTACTCTCTTGGCAAACTTCAAGTATACAATACACTATTATTCACTATACTCCCTGTGTTATATGTCAGGTCTCCAGGACTTCCTAGTTTATAGCCTTTGTCTAACATATCTCCCTGACCTTGGTAATGACTTTTCTATTTGCTATTAGGTTGATTCTTTTAGATTCCACATGAAAGTGAGATTATGCAGTATTTGTCTTTCTGTGTCTGGCTATTTCCCTTAGCATAATGTCTTCTCCCCATGCTGTCACAAATATCAGATTTTCTTCTCTTTTAATGCTGAATGGTACTCTATTTACATAACTTTTTTTT
>NW_006996373.1:0-700 GCF_000164805.1 Carlito syrichta
CTTTTCTTTATCTGAAGAAAAATAGAGCCCTACACATCCTCATTTTATAAAAGCCTGGATTGAAGCTTTCACAGAGCTGGTGTCTCTGAGCTCCCTGCAATGGTGGCTGGTGAGATTTCTCCATTTCAGACACCTCAAGCTTGACTTTTTCTATTTATTTTATTGTTTCCTTCTTTTCTTTTGTGATTCTTACACTACATTTTGGCCCTAGGTGACTGTGGAGGGTAGGGAAAAAGAATAAGAAAGAAGGAGAGCAATACAAAGCACCTATGGTGTGCCAGGCCTAGAGCTGGGTGATTAAAAGATGTGATTTCATTTAATATCAAAAGTGGTCTTACAAATGACAGAGAGATACCACTACATGCCCAGAATGGCCAAACATTGACAAGATCCAGAACATTGACAACAGCAAATAACAGGAGCTCTTATTTATTGTTGATGGAAATATAAAATGACATAGCTACTTTGGAAGAAAATTTGGCAGTTTTTTCGACATTATTTTACTATATAGTTCAACAATCATGCCTCTTAATATTTATCCAAAAAAGCTAAAAACCTACATCCACAAAAAACCTACATATGGATATTTTGTAGCAGATTTATTCCTAATTAATAAATTCAGATGCAACCAAAATGTTCTTCTGTAGGTAAATGGATAAATAAACTGTGGTACATTTTAGACAATGGGATATTATTCAAC
>NW_006996374.1:0-1378 GCF_000164805.1 Carlito syrichta
CATCACCATGCCTGCCACACAGGATGAGGAGTCACCCTTAGGGATGGGAGAAGAAAAGGCACTTTCCTGCCTGTCAATCACTGGCAGTTTCAAAGTTGGCCTCCAGGCACGTCCGTCCCATGCCTTTGGCCAAATGTATCAGTTCTGCCTCCACACTCCACATTTGTGCCCCACAGACACATGTGAGCTCATGGAACAGACTGCCCCGAGGTAGAACAGCAATTGGGGTAGAGTGATCAAAGAGGTCTGGCAATGCTGTGGCCAGCCCAGGTTCCAGTAGCCCAGTGTGCCTCTTTTGGGTGGGGAGAGCGCCCCTTTCTTTCCCGACCACTCCATCATCCCACACCCATGTGGAACTTTCCCTGGGGAGGTATGGACACCCATCGTGACACGTGTTGGAGGCGTCTTTTTTGTTGCTGGAGTCTCTGTAGGCTGGGCTGGTGCACAGAGTCACGATTTTGTCTTCTGGGGCCATGACCTGTGGGGTAGAAGCAGTCCTTCCTCCTTGACCTTCGAGCTACGTGGACTCCAGGGTCCACCACGCCTGACTCTATTTTGGGCCCTCTTGTCAAGACGAGGTGAGGCCACATCACCCAGGCTGATCTCTGACACCAGATACTCAGGAAGTCTCCTGCCTTGTCCTCCCAGGGCATGGGGCTGACAGCTGTGAACCACAGTGCCCGGCCTGTACTCGCACGTGTTGTCAGCAGGAACTGTGCAAAGGCACACATTGTGATGGAGGCCACGACATCCTATGTAGCTGGGACCACCTTCACCACTACATGCCATTCCAGTGCTTGTGTTCTGGGGAGCGACGAGGTCTCGCTCCTTGGCCCAGGCTGGTCTTGAACTACCAGGCTGCAGCGATTCCCTGCTTCATCCTCCCAAAGCCACAGCCCAATTGTCTGCTGATCCACTGTCTTTTGGGAACTCTAGGCCTAAGGCTGGGGCCTCCTTCCCAAATGATCTCTGTCTGTTCACAATGATCCCAATTCCATACACAAATAGATGCTCTTCTTTTTTTTCTTTTTTACTTTTTTCCCTTGAGTTGGAGTATCACTCCTTCACCCAGGCTTTATGGTGGTGGCTTGCTCCCAGCCACTGCAGCCTCAGCCCGCCAGGCTCCAGTGAGCCTTTCGCTGGCCTTCTGAGGAGCTAGAATGACAGCTGCATGCCACCACGCCTGGAACATTTGGGATGGAGGGTGGAGATGAGGTCTCGCTGAGTTGTCTGGGTGGTTCTCGACCCACAGGTTCAGGGAAGCTGCTGGCCTGGACTTTAAAAGCGCTGGGATGATGAAGCTGAGTCCCCAAGACTGACCTTGATCCTTCATCAAAACGAACCAGATGGTCTGGCATGGCAGCCCATGCCTGGGATC
>NW_006996375.1:0-512 GCF_000164805.1 Carlito syrichta
CAATGTAATTATTAGGATTATCCTTGAATATGGCTAAATAAGATCAAAGTTTTTAAAATTATTGATATTTCTTAAGAAGTTGAAAACATTTCAAAGTACTTCTCATTTAAAATGCTCATTGAGACCAATCTCAGTTCATTAATCAATAACATTCCAAAATATATATACTTGTGTTTGTGTGTGTGTGTGTGTGTGTGTGTGTGTGTGTGTGTGTGTGTGCGCGTGTGTGTGTGTGTATGTGTGTGTGTAACTTAGAAAAGAAACTGAAGTAAAATATTTAGGTTTAGGTATTTATAGAGGCTTCAACAATAAAAACCCCTTCAGACACTTTGTCTTAGTCTTGAAAGAAGTTTAATACAAAGTAAGCATTGAGCTAATCATATGCCCCTTTCTGACAGAAAGTTAGATGGGGTTGGTAAAACATAGTGTATCAGTACAATTTTGGGGGGGCAAAATGATAGGAACCAACTTCAAATCATTTAAATGCAGCAAGTGGAATTTATTAGCTGGTA
>NW_006996376.1:0-776 GCF_000164805.1 Carlito syrichta
CTAACTGGTCGGCCGCCTAGCCAGCCAACTATTAAAGTCAGCAAACCAATTGGTTGACTAGTGGGCTAACTTATGAGCTGACAAGTTAGCTCAGCTAACTAGACGCTGACAGGTTAGGCCTGCTAACTAGGTGGCCTATTAATCGGCCTACTTATTAGTTCAGCACACCAGCCATCCAACTAGTTAACAAAGCTGACTAGTGGGCCACTCATCAGTCAAATTAAGTCACCTAGCTAACTCTTTAAACTAGTGAAGTCAGCTACTTAACTCGTTTACCAACTCTTTAAAAGAGGTAACTAACTTGTTAACCAACTCATAAAGTCAACTAGCTATTATGTTAGCCAACTCATTAAGTCGGCTAGCTAAGTCAGCTAGCTAACCTGCTAGCTAGCTAAGTCAGCTAGCACACTAGTTAACTAAATATTTCAGTCAGGTACTTAAGTCTGTTAACTAACTAGTTAACTAATTAGTTAAGTCAGCTAGTTATTCAGCTAGTTAATTTTTAGCTAACTACTTAATTCAGGTAGTTACATCAACTAGCTAACTAGTTAAGTCGGCCAGTTAAGTCAGCTACCTAAGTAGTTAAGTCACCAACGCAATTCAGCTAGTTAAGTGTGCTTTCTATTAAGTCAGCTAGTTAAGACAGCTAGGTAGCTAGTTAGCTAATGGATTAAGTCAGCAGGTTGAGTCAGTTAGCTAGCTAGTTAGCAAACTGCTTGAGTCAGCTGGTTGAGTAGGCTAGTTAGCTAATTTTATTAATGTGTTAAGTCACCTGG
>NW_006996377.1:0-751 GCF_000164805.1 Carlito syrichta
ATGTAGTTTCCTGTATAATGAGGATTGCTATTACCCATATTCATGCTTCGAATCCTGATTATTCTTTAGCCGTCAGCAAGGTGGCCTGTAAATTTTCAGGACTGAGGACTCGTATAACTCAGATTCCTTATTTTAAGCAACAGCCGTACAGTTACCTGTATATGAGTACTCCTGTTCACAGATACATGTGTCGAAAGCTTGATTTTTGTTTAGATCTTAGGAAGACGGCGTATACATTTTTGGAGATTTATAAAACATATCACCCACATTACTTATACTTTCGTAGGTATTATCAGAGCATTTGCCTGTATATGACGATTTCATTTCACTAGTTTATGCTTCAAAAACACAAATTCGTGTTTAACCCCTAGCAAGAAACCCTGATGTTTTATTTGGATGGAGGACACGTGTAAACCAGATTCCTTATTCAATAGCAATAGACAGTGCAGCTTCCTGTATATGAGGACTCTCATTATCCAGATTGATACCCCCAAAATCTGTATGGTGGTTATCTTTTACAAGACGGTCTTTTGGTTTTTGGGATGGAGTCCTCGTGTAACCAAGATTCCTTATTCTTCTGTAGCACCAGGTCGTGTAGTGTTCTGTATATGAGGACTCCCATCACTGGTATCCCTGCTTCATTCTCAGCAAGACGTCAAGATATTTCCTGGTGACCTAGAATTTCAGTTGCTTTGATATCAAGAGAAAGACTCTCATATTTACTTGAGGAATTGGAACCTCAGATTTCTGG
>NW_006996378.1:0-686 GCF_000164805.1 Carlito syrichta
CCATCCCTGATGGTTTGAGAGTTATGCCCTTCGTTTCCCTGAGACAGTCCCTGGGAGAAGCAAGTGGGTCCATCCTGGGGAACGAGACGGGATGAGTTGTGGGTGCCCTAGCAGAGACATACCCCTGAGCCATTCACTCACTTGAGAGGGCTTGGTGGGCGATTCCGACATTCCTCTGTAGGTCCCGGGTCATCCGAAGGGAGAACATCTCACAGTGAGACCCAAAGAAGGGTGTGAAGTCCAGGCGCAGGAGTTCAGGCCTGTCATGCCGACACTTTGGGAGGCCAAGGTGAGAGGACTTCCTGAGGCCCCAGGCTCGAGAGAAGCCCAGAGAATTGGCGAGGCCTAGTCTTTACAATAAACCAACAAAATGAGCCAATTGTGGTGGTGCATGCCTGTCGTTCTGTCCACTCTGGAGGCAATGGTGGGAGGATTGCCGGTGTCCAGCTGGTGGAGGCCATGGTGGCTGAGAGCAGGCCCCTGCACTCTGGTATGGGTGACAGAGTGGGAGTACGACTCAGAATAATAAAACCAACCACCAACACCACAACCACAGGCCAGGCAGCGGGGCCTGCCTTCACCGTCCAAACTCATACCCCACATCAAAGACATGTGTGAGCTCACAAATGAGACCACCCCAAGCTAGAGTGGCTATTGGGCACAGAATAATCAAGGTGGTTCGGCAA
>NW_006996379.1:0-705 GCF_000164805.1 Carlito syrichta
CAGACTGATCCTTCATGACCTTAGCCTGTCCTTTCTCATCTATGTATATCTATTATGGATCCATTAAAAAAAACCCAACTCTGATGGAGCTGGTCAAGCCGGCCTCAGAAGGACTGTCCCAGAATGCATTTCCCCAACAATCTAGTGGAATGGGCCTGTCTACCAGATTTTGTTTTCATTTCTTTCTTTGTTTTTGTTTTGCATACAGATAGCTCTATGTATTTGCCCCTTCTTCTGGGGGTGAGATGGGAAGGGGTGGACTTCCCACTGCAGGATTTCCCCCAACATATGCAGATTTGTACTCCTAATAATGTGACTGACTCCCAGCAGGCTCTCAAGATAGGTTTGCTAAACTGGATACTAAACAATGGTGGAAGCTTCTTTAAGAAAGCATTCTATTCACAACAGTGGGTGCCATCAGCCCTCTGGGGCCAGGTCTGCTGACATCTATCTCCACACAAGCATCCTTCTGACCACCCTGGCTCCAAAGTGCCCTGCCTGCCCTCTGCAGTCATGCTGGCTTCATTCCATTGCTTCTTCTATGGGCTGCTTTAAAATCATACCCGTGATGCCTGTTCTTTTAAGAATAAAGATGTACAAAGGAAAAAAAACAAGCCAGCATTTACGCAGAAATAATCACTACTGAGACCTTAATATACAATTTTTGATAAGCAGAGCTTATAAATAACGCTTTCGCATATATGA
>NW_006996380.1:0-746 GCF_000164805.1 Carlito syrichta
AGACCTTGTCTCGGGCATCAAAAATAAACCCAAAGATTAGCCTGGCATGGTGGCACAGGCCTGAGATTCCATCCACTCGGGGTACCAAGGCTGGAGGATCATCAGAGCCCAGCAGGTGGAGTCTGCGGTAGCTGTGAGTATGCATCTGTACTCTGGCCTGGGTGACAGAGCAGAATTCTGATTCCAAATAGTAATAATCACCACCACTGCCACCACCACTACCACTGCCAACCAGTGCGAGGTTTCACCCTCAGGGATGGTGAGGAAAATACACTTTATCTCTCATCAGTTGCAGGAGATTTCAAAGGTCACCACCAGGCTTGTCTGTCCTGTGCATTCCGTCACACATTCCAAACGGCCTGCCTCCAAACTCCACATTCGTGCCCCACAGCAAAGATTCATCTGAGCTCATGGAACACATGGCCCCGAGTTAAGGCCACCATTGGGCACAGTGATCAAGGCAGCCTGGCAACGCCACGGTCAGCCAAAATTCCGGTCACTCGGTCTGCCGCCTTCATGCAGGGAGAAGGTCACTTCCTCTCTTGATCACTCCATCATCTCCCGACCATGTGAACCTTTCCTTGGGGAGCCATGGACGCTAGTCATGACGCACATGGGAGGCCTCTTTTTTGCCAGAGTCTCCATCTGCCCACCTGTGTCACAGTGCCATGATCGTGGCTCCTAAGGCATCAACTGGTGGATCTCACGTGGTCCTACCTCCTCGATCCCTGACAGCCGGGGCTCTG
>NW_006996381.1:0-753 GCF_000164805.1 Carlito syrichta
CTGTATGTGTACTCCAAAGATTCATGTATTGAATCCTAAGCTCCAGTGTGACTGCATTTGGAATAAAGAAATAATTAAGGTTAATTGAGATTTTTAGGGTGTGGCTTTGATCTGGTAGGATGTCCTTCTGAGAAGAGATGCCAGAGAGCTCTCTCTCCACACACCCAAGAAGAGGTCATGTGATCGCACACTGAGAAGGCGGCTGTCTGCAAGCCAAGAAGAGCACTGCTAAGACACCTTCATCTTGGACTTCCAGCCTCTAGAACTATGAGAAAATGAATTTCTGTTTAAGCCACTCAATCTGTGGTATTTTGTTTCAGCATCCAGAGCAGACTAAGACAGTGTCCCGGGATACTCTCTCCTTCTGGGTATTTTTCTGTATCCTCTGTATCAGGCCATTCTCTTCAGCCTCTGCTCTGACATGTGTTTTATTCCTGGCAGAAGCTTTAAAAGATAGCTCACAGTCCAATACCTTCTCTTCACCTGTTGGATAACCATGGAAGCACGTGTTGAGATTCAGCTAGTGACTGCCTTGAATTCTGAAAGACTAGATGAAAGCTCCCCCTCCATACTGGCCAGGTAGAATGAGGGAGAGAGGTAGATATTTGCTATGTTAAGCCACAGAGTGTTGGGATATTTGTTTTTACAGTATAACGTAGCCTGTCCTGACAGAGCCACTGTCTTAAAGATGTCATTGCAGAACACAGATAGCAAAGGAATTAATTTGTGACTTTCAGTTCAAAATCTGGGGTC
>NW_006996382.1:0-768 GCF_000164805.1 Carlito syrichta
GTTAGCTGACTAGTTAAGTCAGCTATATAAGTCAGTTAGCTAGCTAGAGAGCTAGCTATGTATCTATCTAGTTATTTCAGCTAGGAAATTCAGCTGACTAGCTAGGTAGCTAGCTAGTTAAGTAAGCTAGTTAAGTCAGCTGGCTAGCTAGTTAAGTCAGCTAATTAAGTAAGCTGCCTAGCCAACTGGCTAGCTAGTAAGGTCAACTAGATAAGTCAGCTCATTAGCCAGCTGTATACCTAGTTAGCTGAATAGTTAAATCAACAGGCAAGCTTGTGGGATACATATGTAGCTAACTAGTTCAGTCAGCAGGCTAGCCACCTGGTTAGCTAGTGATGTAAGCTAGTTAAATCAGTTGGCTAGCCAACTGGCTAACGAGTTTAGTCACCTAGTTGAGTCAGGTGGCTAGCCAGCTGTCTAGGTCTCTAATTCTGCTAGTTAATTCAAGTGGGTATCCATGTGTCTAGCTAGGTAGCTAGCTAGTTAAGTCGGCTGGCTAGCCAGATGGCTATCTAGTTAAGTCAGATAGTTAAGTCAGCTAGATAGAATTGGCAAACCAACTGGCAAGGTAGGTAACTAGATAGGTAAGTCAGCCATATAGCTACCTGGCTAGCTAGTGATGTTTGCGAGTTAAATCAGCTAGCTAGCCAACTGGCTAGCTGGTTAAGTCAGCTAGTTTAGTCAGCTGTCTAGCAAGCTGACTACAAGGTAGATAGCTGGATAAGTCAGTTTGCTAGCCAGTCAATGCACCTAGTTAATTCTGCTGGA
>NW_006996383.1:0-631 GCF_000164805.1 Carlito syrichta
CCTTCCTTCCTTCTGGAAAATGGGATCAGTATGACAACTGCCTCCTTCAATCCTTCTTTCCTTCCTTCAATCCTTCCTTCCTTCCTTCAATCCTTCCTTCCTTCCTTCCTTCTGGAAAATGGGATAAGTACGACAACTGCCTCCTTCAATCCTTCTTTCCTTCCTTCAATCCTTCCTTCCTTCCTTCCTTCTGGAAAATGGGATAAGTACGACAACTGCCTCCTTCAATCCTTCCTTCCTTCCTTCAATCCTTCCTTCCTTCCTTCCTTCTGGAAAATGGGATAAGTACGACAACTGCCTCCTTCAATCCTTCCTTCCTTCCTTCCTTCCTTCAATCCTTCCTTCCTTCCTTCCTTCCTTCAATCCTTCCTTCCTTCCTTCAATCCTTCCTTCCTTCCTTCCTTCCTTCCTTCCACCACTATAAAAGCAGTTCATTAAGGATAGTTAACAGATGGAAAGAAAAAGTCAAACTCCAAATCCCGGTTACCAAGAAATTGCAACCGTTTATAGGTTGGCTGCTGGTGAAAATGCCTAGCCGTCAAGAACACTTTCATACTAGTGGGGATGCTGTTTCCTGTCTTGCTTTGACTAGTGAGGTCCAAAGTGTGGCTAAGTGCCAAGGACCAGATCA
>NW_006996384.1:0-706 GCF_000164805.1 Carlito syrichta
GTCTCTTTTTTTGCACTTTGTCATGTCTCAGTTTCCTGATTTTTGTTAAATGTTCTATCTTCATTGGAGGCATTGTTCTGTAGTTTTCTTGTGTTGTCTTTGCTTGGTTTTGGTATCAGGGTGATGCTGATCTCATTACATGAGGTTGAAAGTTGCTATAGACTGAATATGTTTATCTCCCCAAACGTATATTAAAACCTAATCCTCTATGTGAGGATGTTTGAAGGGTAGACATTTGGAAGATAATTAGGTTGTGAGGATAGAGCCCTTATGAATGAGATGAAAGTTCCTGTAATATAAACCCCAGAGAATCTACCACCTACTTCTGCCCAGGGAAAAGGCAACTATCTGTGTACTAGAAAGCAGTCATCACCAGACATTGAATCTGTTGGCATTTTTTTTTTTTTGAGTTGGAGTCTTACTCTGTCACCCAGACTGGAGTGCAGTGGCCACTCCCAACCACTGCAGCCTCGACCTGCTGGGCTCTGGTGATCCTTCCACCTCAGCCTTCCAAGTAGCTGGAACTACAGGTGTGTGCTACCACGCCCGGCTGATTTTTTTGATTTATTGTAGAGATGAGGTCTCACCAAGTTGCCCAGGTAGGTCTCGAACCTTTGGGCTCAGGCAATCCACTCACCTCAGCCTCCCAAAGGCGCGGGATTACAGGCTGAGCCACCGAACCCGGCTTCTGCTGGCATTTTAATTT
>NW_006996385.1:0-645 GCF_000164805.1 Carlito syrichta
GATCTACCTGTCTATCTTCTCATGGTTCTCCTTGACTATCTTTGCTATCCATAGTCTGAATTCTATATCTGTCTTCAGATCAAGGTCATTCTGAATGGATTCCATTGCTTGGGATCTGGGGAGCCCGTTTGAGAGTGTTGACTTGTTAAGACTTTGGGAATTGCTGGTTTTTTTGTTGTTGTTGTTTGGTTTTTGTTGGTTCTTCCTCATCTGCAAGAGCAAACTCTTCTCTTTTATTTTTTGTTTTGTTGCTTTTTAATTAAATAAGGTAGCTGCTGTTGCCTGTCCTAACTCCGCTGGCTCACTGGGGTGGGGGAATGGTCAGCAATGGCAGGAAGGGTGGTGTTCTAAGGGTAGACCACCTAAAGCTGCTTCATGGTTGCAGTCTGGTGGAAGCTTTCTCTTCAGACAGCTTGTCTTTTAACAATATTGGCAAGCAACCAGGCAGGCTCCTGCAGTTCTACCCTGGTCAAGTGCTCTTGGAGTTGTGAATTTGGCTTCATTCCATCTGGGCAGAAGCACCTCTTAAACCTAGGAGTAGAAAAGAAGCAGTGGGGAGCTGTTATTTCTTCCTCTGTCCATGAGTGGGTAGGGCCATTGCCACTGCAGCAATGTTCAAGGCCCGGCCTCTTGGATCCTGCCCTG
>NW_006996386.1:0-723 GCF_000164805.1 Carlito syrichta
TCCACAACCTGATATTTTTCAATTAACTTGATTACTCTTTAAAAACAAACAGACAACCTGTGTCAAGGATTCCCTAAACCAACCCCATATTCAGAGATTTGCTAGAAGGGCCCACAAAACTCAAAACTGCTAAGTATTGTACTTACTGTTAAAGTTTATGACTGTGGCATAGTAAGTAAACATAGTCAGATCATACAGGTAGAAGACAAAAGCAGGGTCTGGAGGGATCCATGTGCAGGCACTTTAGTAGTTCTCCCTCCCATGAGGGGTCACACAGCACAGAGCACATTCTTACATGAGTCATGTTTCTGCCCAGGGACTCAGGACCCAAGGTTTTTACTGGGAGTTGGTCACATCGGCACCCTTTGCCTATAACGTAACAAAATTCCAGACTCTCAGAAGGAAAGCAGATGTTTAGCGTAAATCATATTGTTTGCACAGTTTAGACATAGGGAATCACCCTTATCAGTTAGGAAACAGTAGGAACACTCACTAAACCCAAGTGCCCAGATAAGGGCCAACCTTGCAAGTAAGCCCCTATAAAAGACAGCAGCTTTGGGCCAGACAAGTTGACATTTTTCCTCATATTACCAATTACAGATTCATTGTGGCCAAAAAAGCTGCATCTCTCTCTCTCTCTCCCTCTCTCTCTCTCTCTACACACACACACACACACACACACACACACACACACACACACACACACACACACACACACCTATG
>NW_006996387.1:0-629 GCF_000164805.1 Carlito syrichta
ATGAGACCTAGTCTCACCCTGGAATGCAAACACGAGTTGTGTGTCTTGTCAAACATGGTCCCAGCTACATGGGAGCTGATGTTTTCCATCCCAGGGTATGCCTTTGTGTGACCCCTGCCGACAGTATGTGTGAGTCCAGGCCAGGCACTGTGACTCTTGGCCTTGTGCCCCACGTCCTTGGAGGCCAAGTTGGGAGGCTTCTGGAGCCCCAAGTTGGGAGACCAGTCAGCCAACGTGACAAGAACTCATCTTGGTGAGAGGTCCCCAAAATTAAGTCAGACTTGGTGGTCCCCAGATTCCCAGCTGCTCAGGGGCCAAGGCAGAGGGACCACATGAGTTCTTCAGGTTGAGGCCCTGGGAGCCACGATGGTGCTGCTGCACCCCAGCCTGGCCGACGGAGACTCCTGCCACAAAAATGATGCCTCCTACTTGCGTCAATACGGGTGTCCACAGCTCCCCATGGAAAGGTCCTCATGGGCGGGGGACGATGGAGTGATGGGGAGAGGAAGGGGCCCTCTTCATGCCTGAAGGGGCCAGAACCGGGCAACCAGAACCTGGGATGTCCGTAGCATTGCCAGACTGCCTTGACTACTCTGTGCTCGATGGCTGCCCTAGCTTGAGACCGTGTG
>NW_006996388.1:0-634 GCF_000164805.1 Carlito syrichta
GCTAGATCACAAAAAAGTTAAAAATTCTTATTTTTTAAACATGCGAGGTCTGACAATTAGGTTTGCAAACCATCCTATAACTTTGATATCCTGAATGTCATCAAAATGTCTTCCTTTCAATATTTCCTTTATCTTCAGGTAAAGAAAAAAGTTATTGGGGGCCTGATCAGGTGAGTAGAGAGAGTGTTCCAGTACAATGATTTGTGCAGTGCTGACAACGTAAGCGTAGATGGCAAGTTTGCAAACTTAATTCTCAGACCACAACAAATAATGACATCAGCTCTGATGGTTATTCTAGAAAAGAGTTTCAAAATGGCTTTGATGGGTGGACTAGGTGCTGGCATCAGTGCAGAGCTTCCTAAGGGGAGAACTTCAAAGGTGACCATAGTGATATTCAGCAATGAGGTTTGTAGCACTTTTTCAAGGGTGTTTCTCAAAAATTATTGTCGGACCGTGTAAGTTTGTTACATTCTCTCTCTCTCTCTCTCTCTCTCTCTCTCTCTCTCTCTCTCTCTCTCTCACACACACACACACACGCACACACACACGTAATAGCTTGTTTTTGATATCAGCTGTTATGATAAAAATACTTCCTTGCATACTATCTCCCTGCTGTTTGGGGATGGGATATGTG
>NW_006996389.1:0-849 GCF_000164805.1 Carlito syrichta
AAAAGTTGTAAGCTAAGCTGTGCTTTTTTCTCCTATAGTCAAATAGTAATGCACATCCATAATGAGTGTGTAACTAAGTGCACGGAAGTTATCTGTTCCCTGTTAAATGATGTTACCACCTAAAGCTAGTTGGCTATCTATCTTTCTATCTTTCTATCTATCTATCTATCTATCTATCTATCTATCTATCTATCTATCTATCAATCTATCATCTGTCTGTCACCTGCTTACTACGTGCTCACTTCTTAGATATTTTATTCTTTCAGTTTTCAGTTTCAGAGATTAAGTACGTTGCTCAAGGGCAGCAATTTGGTAATTGTGATCTTGTTTGAACCATGTTTTTCTGACTCAAATATTCACATTCTTTACACTGTAGTACATAACTTTTCAAAGCAGAGATTCAAGACTTAAGCATTTTGAAAATAAGCTGCCTAAAAATATTTTATAATTTCTGGTTGCCACTAACAACTTTCCTAACATCACTTTTTTATGTTCACCTGTCCCAAAACACACACCACAAAGTCTACATGTGAAATATATAGTTTCAAAATTTTATTAAATATTAAAAATGAAATATTTAAATTGTTATACTCATGCATTTTATAATCCATAATTTTATAATATAAAATTACTAGTATTATTTTCATGCATATTTCATAAAACCCAAGGACTTTTAAAACTTCGTAATTTACTGATACTAATGGGAAATTGATTATTATATTCAACAGTCCCCATAGAAATTGATCAAGTTTTTATACATTTTTTATTCCATTTTAACTAATGGGTTAATTGCATTTGTTTAGAAAGAATGAAACTATCTTATTGCATTTGTGTTTCTTGTTTGTCCTC
>NW_006996390.1:0-1077 GCF_000164805.1 Carlito syrichta
CATCCTTGTTTCACTCAGTCCTCCCTCTGTTGCTAAACCAAACTAGTTGGTAAAATGCACATGAGTGTTGTCATAGTTAGCTGTTATTATGAATGAGTGACTGGAAGGCTTGCTTACAACTAGAATCAGCTCCATTATGGGAAAGCCTACTCTTTCCTTGTATTTGTCGGCATAGTCCAAAATTCTTTCAGTCATTAGAAGTGCTCATTCATTCATTCCATAGGCAAATATTTATTTTAGGCTTATTGTGTCTGAGAAACTGTGCTAAGCGCAAGGCAAAAAAATTTGGTCTCCAACCTCAAAAATATCAAAACAGAGATGGTACCCACCTTGGGACAGGGTGTGGTGGGTGGTTGTATCTGAATCACTTGGGCCGCGTCCTAAAGTCATATATACTTACCCACTTCACTCTAAACTTATCTGAGATTTTAATTTGGCAGGTCCAAAGTGAGGCTATGGTTTGCAGATTTTGAAAACATTCCTGAGGTACAAATAACACTAGGAATATGAATTGGCTAGTTTTATTTTCCCTAGTTTTGGCTATTTACTGGCTCTTGACCTTAAATGATAACATCTTTCTGTTTTGTGTCACTTGATTGTTCATTTGTTCAGTTTTTACCGAGCACGGAATGTGTGAGATTACCTGGGATATTTTATAAGCTGGCCCCAAACCACGCCTCCAGTCTCATTTCCCACACCCCCCTGATGTGTCCTTGCACCCATCTTGCGCACATCTGCTCTGGCACACCTGCAGTATCAAGATGAAGAAGACATGGTCCCTGTCCCTAACTCTTCCAATCTGTTGACGGGGACAGCCATGCACCAATTGTTTTGAGGTGACAAAGGCTATGGTGGCATTTGGCCTTGAAGGACATAAAGCAGATAAGTGCCAAGCACAAGGCGCTGGAGTGGAACAAGTGGGAGGTCAGGGAGGTCAGGAGAGTGGGCCTGCATCACAGGGACTGCCTGGAGGGAGGGCAGGCAGGCTGGAGAGGTCACTCCCTGCCTGGGCATGGCCTGAGTGCTCTGTGAAGGGCTGTTGCAGGTCCTGGTTCCCTAGACATACCTGCCATGCTG
>NW_006996391.1:0-785 GCF_000164805.1 Carlito syrichta
CAGTACTCACACCAATGCGATGGTATTTAGAGATGTAGCCTTTGGAAAATCACTAAGTTTAGATGAGGTCTGAGAGGGATGTCCTCATGTTGGGATTAGTGTCCTTATAAGAAGAGACACCAAAGAGTTTGTCTTTTCTCTCTCTCTTTATCTTTCTCTCTCTCTCTCATTCTCTACCTCTCCCTCAATCAATACCATGTGAGGATGCAGAAACAAGGTGGCTGTTTTACAAGCTTACAAGACAGGATGCAATCTGTTACCCAAAACCCACCAGAAACTGATCATGCTGACAGGTTGACCAGCACTATGGGAAAATAAATGTCTGTTTAAGCCACCCAGCCTATGGTGTTTTGTTATGTATGTTTTTGATATCCTAAGCTGACTTATACAAGAGGAGTCAGATTTCGAATGCTGGAAAACGAAAATAAATCAGACAATTCCTTCCCCTGCATTTTTTCTAATTGCACTCATGCACAAACATCTTTTGAAATATAATTTTTCAGGCAGTTGTATCAGGACTGTAAACATTGATCACAGTCATTTCCCTTCCAGTTGATCGCCTGAAGAAATGTTTATCAAAACATCACTGAAACCTAGATCCCAGAGACTCAATTTTAATCCCAAGATTTTGCAACTTATAAAATGAGGGTCATTATAGCTCCACATTTTAAAAAAAGTTTACTAGATGATCAATCAAGAAAATGCAGTTGTTTGAGCCCTTAAATTTATCAGTGCCATCATTTGGGATGATAAGTGGGCTTAGAAGTGAATACAGCTACCAATAA
>NW_006996392.1:0-918 GCF_000164805.1 Carlito syrichta
CTCGCTGACTTAACTAGCAAGCAAGCTGACTTAACTAGATGAATTAACCAGCTAGATACCTACCTAGCCTGCTGACTTAACCACCTGGCTCACCCAGCTGGCTGCCTAGTTAGCCATCTAGCTAACCAGCTGACTTAATTAACTGACTTAACTAGCTACCTAGCTGACATAACTAGCTGACTTATATCGCTAGCTTCTTAGCTAGCCAGCTAATTTAACTAGTTGAAATATCTAGCTAGCCAGATGGATATCAATCTGACTTGATTACCTTTTTAATTAGCTAACCAGTTGAATAGCCAACTGACTTAATGAGCTGTCTTAACTAGCTAGCCATTTGGTTGTCAGCCTGCAGGGGGCCAGCCCCTGCAAGTCTTGGGGAGTTCCTTGGAAGATGTGGTGGCATCGGTGAATCTGTAGGGACAGATATTAAAAGAAAGAAAGGTGGAAGGATAGATATAAAGAGGAAGAAAGAGAAAGAAAGTTCACAACTGTTCAGTGAAATGAGCAGAAGCCTTTTATTAAAAGTTACAAATTTTAGACAGTCTCACAAGACTTTCATGTGAACACGAAGCCAGGTGCAGCAGGGGCATCACCCACCCTCCAGATGTTTTCTCAGGTATGAGGAAGGACAACCCCCAAGATTGTCTTATTGGTCCCTTTGCTAGTTAATGCTCTTCAAAAGCAGTGCAATAATCTCTACTAATGATGTTCTGATAATCAATAAGTTCTAAAGCTCACTCAAAACCCAAGATGACTAACTTAAACTTTATTACCTTTCTATTCTATGCTAATACTACTTACACAATGCTACAGAAGCTCTTAATTATAGCTTAAACCAATTCCCAAAAAATGTGGTCCAGTCCAAAGATTATGCTGAGCTCTCTAGGATGTATCCCAGGCCAAGGTTCACGGTGGGTC
>NW_006996393.1:0-801 GCF_000164805.1 Carlito syrichta
AGCTGACTTAACAAGGAGAATTATATAGCTAGCCAGCTGGATAGCCCGCTGACTTAAAGCTAGCCATTCTTTTTGGCAGCTGGCTAGCAAGCTGACTTAACTAACTGACTTAACAAGCTAGCCAGATTACTTAACTAGATGACTTAACTAGCTAGCTACCTAGGTAGCCAGCTGATTTAACTAGCTGATTTAACTTGCTGGCTACCTAGCTAGCTATCATATACCTAGCTGACTTAACTAGCTGATTTAACTAGCTAGCTAGCTGACATATCAAGCTGATTTAACCAGCTTGCTACCTAGAAAGGTAGCTGATTTAACTTGTTGAAATATCTAGCAAGCCAGCTGACTATCCATCTGAGGTAACAAGCTTTTTAACTAGCTAGCCAGCTGGCTAGACAACTGACATAAAAGGCAGTCTTAACTAGCTAGCAAGCTGGTTAGCCAGCTGGCTAAACTAGCTGACTCAAATAGATGGCCAGCTGGCCTGCCAGCTTACTTATTTTCCTAGCTACCTCTCTAGCCAGTAGCCTAGTCAGCTGACTTAATTAGCTGGCTTAACGAAGTAGCTAGCTGGCTAGCCAGCAGATTTAACTAGCTAGCTACCTAGCTAGATAGCTGGATAGACACCTGACTTAACTAGCAGACATAACTAGATAGCCTGATGGCAAGCCAGCAGACTTAACTAGCTGCCTACCTACAGAGTCCGCTGGCTTGCCAGCTGACTTAACTTCCTCACTACGTAGCTAACCATCTGGGCCAGTGAGTTATCTTAACAACGTGACTTAACGTGCTAGCCAGCTG
>NW_006996394.1:0-883 GCF_000164805.1 Carlito syrichta
CTCATCTCTACAATAAATCAAAAAATCAGCCGGGCGTGGTAGCACACGCCTGTAATTCCAGCTACTCAGAAGGCTGAGGCGGAAGGATCGCCGGAGCCCAGCAAGCGAGGCTGCGGTGGCTGGAAGCGGCCACTGCACTCCAGTCTGGGCAACAGAGTGAGACTCCAACTCAAAAAAAAAAAAAAAAAATCAGCCGGGCGTGGTAGCGTACACCTGTAATTTCGGCTACTTGGAAGGCTGAGGTGGAAGAATCGCCGGAACCCAGCAGGTCGAGGCTGTGGTGGCTGGGAGCAGCCACTGTACTCCAGTCTGGGCAACAGAGTGAGACTCCAACTCAAAAAAAAAAAAAAAAAAGAACAGGATTTATCATTTTTTTTCTTCCACATGCCCAAATATATGCAAACAGAAATGTTTACTTCAACACAGTTTAAAATAGCCAGAATTTAGAAACAACTCAATGTTCTATAATGGGAAAAGATGAATTCATGGCACACGTGGACAAATGTTAAGATTATAGAATGAATACAGTTAAATAAATATAAAAATTAGTTGTCTATGTGAACATAGAAATTCATATAAAATATATTGGTAAGAAAAGCATGTTATAAATATCTGTAATATGCTGTTATTTTTATTTGTATATATTATATCCATTCACATAATTGTCTAAATAAAAAAATATTTGCAAATCAAGTTATAGAACAATGTAGTATAATAATTTTTGTTGCACACATAAACTCTGTTTACATGTAAGCAAATGTGTTATATATATTCACCCTATGCATATAAATACACAAGGTCTGACTAATAAGTTCATGAACTCATCTAGAAAAAGCTACACACTCTTTGCTGAATATCACTAGGTCACCTTTGAAGTATTCCC
>NW_006996395.1:0-705 GCF_000164805.1 Carlito syrichta
CACCAACCAAAACCCCAACCCTAACCCTAACCACAACTGCAACCCTAACCCTAACCTCAACCCTAACCCTAACCCTAACCCTAACCCTAAGCCCAACCCCACCCCAACCACAGCTTGGAGTATCCTAATAGCGTGTCAGTTAGTCTTCTCCCAATCTGCAGGCCTCAACTCTTTAAAAGCTGGACACCTTGCAGGATGTAAAGATCTGTGGCCCCAACTTTTATGACATACCTAACAGTCTGACCTTTGTGATAACCAAACGCACAGCAGCACCTACCAGCGAGTGTGGCAGTGTCATGGGCGCTCCCCTGGCCTTGAGTATGACTGTTGTAGGAGGACTCACTAAAGGATGCGAATGACTTCATAAGATAAATCCCACTCCTTGAATTGGCCCCTGGCCATCTCTGCAGGATCATTTCTGTAAAGTCTTTAAGAACCCCCCTAGTTATGTTCAGGTTTCAAGATCTAGAGGCAATCTCATCTGCTTTTCTAGGAATTAGGTAAACTCTTGAGGTTGACAGGGTTGAGTAGGGCCAAGCACAATGTGTTTTTTTGTTGTTGTTGTTGAGTCAGTCTCACCCTGGAGTGCAGTGGCATGCTCACGGCCACTGTAGCCTCAACCTGCTGGGCTCAGGGGATCCTTCCACCTCAGCCTTCCAAGTAGTTGGAACAACAGGCATGCACCACCAAGCCTGGCTAATTTTT
>NW_006996396.1:0-734 GCF_000164805.1 Carlito syrichta
TTTGCTTAGCAGTTGCTGCTTTCTGCAACTGTCGTGCTAGTTGATGGGAGTTTTCGCCCTTAGGCCAGACTGCCTGTCACAGGAGCTTGCCAGTCTGGATGCCAGCCCTGAGCACACCAGGGAATCTCCCAGTCTAAGCATGGAAGGAAAGGACCTCAGAGGTCCACCCTCACACACCAACTGGAATACTTTGCACAACTTCTGTGCCAAGTGAAACTCTGGTGACCACAGACTTACTTTCAGTGACTGGCAGCCTCTTTCCACCCAATATTGGAAATCTCAGCCTTACATGGTGCAGAAATCTGCACCCTTCTTCTTCTGACTTCCACCCACTGGCTCTGCTTTTCCCTCAAAACCACACAAAATAAGTCTGCTTAATTCCTTGTCCACAAAGTGGAAGAATCTTTATGCTTCTCTCCACTTGCCCTTCTCTCTGTGATAGACAAACTGCAAACTACATTCAACTGCTTCCCCAGGAACAGATGGTTGTTGTGGAGTTGAAGGACCAAGGCTGTGGGGTTGCCAGATTTAGCAACATCAAAATGCAAGATACCCAGTTCAATTTTAATGTGAAATAACTAACAAATTTTTAGACTATTTATTCATGGGGGATACTTATACTAAAAAAAGTGTTGTTTATCTAAAATTCAAATTGTATTATGTGTCTTACACTTACCTGGCCATTCTACAAGACTGGGGTGATTACAGGAAAAAGCATCCTTTCCCCTCATCTA
>NW_006996397.1:0-634 GCF_000164805.1 Carlito syrichta
AGATATCTCTTGGTTATTTTGACACTAAGGTTCCCATTTTACATTATGACCACCTTGTAAGGGTATGATGAAGAGTAACTGAGTTTGTGTACTTAAAGTCACTGGCACAGTGCAAAACTTTGATAGACATGCAGCAATGATTATCCTTAGCATTTGCCCCAGGTAATATACTTAAGTGTAATTGATCACAAATAGGTCTCTGTGATTTAAATGCAAATATCAACTTAACGTATATGAGCTAATACGGTTTTTACATCATATGATTTACACGGGGCTTTTACATACTATTTTATTTTCCTAACTTCCTGAGGTAGGCATTATAAATCTTATATTACCAATGTATTGTTTGTTTGTTTGTTTGTTTGTTTGTTTGAGTTGGAGTCTCACTCTGTCAGCCAGACTGGAGTGCAGTGGACAGGTTATGGTATGAAAATTACGCCACGTTCTCAAAGGCTTCAAGACTTTTGGTGAAAGTACCTTTGCTCAAAAATAAAGGAAAAAGAATTGATGTAAAAGGACCAGAGTTGTCAGAGCTGTCAACACAGCACCCTGGAAGGCAGGGCCCATGCCTTATGTAGTGACAGACCCCAGCCAGGAGGAGGCTCCAGCACTCCCAGAATGCTATGCTATGTCC
>NW_006996398.1:0-711 GCF_000164805.1 Carlito syrichta
GGTTAACCTCCTTAACTGTCGATCATCTTTTCTTTGAGGGTACGTTCCCCAGAAAGCAGGATGGAGGTGCCCTTGTAAGGGTCCAGCACTGACTGAGCCAGGTGAACATTGTGTTGAATAACGTATAACTATCTTTTTTTTTCTTGTTCACAGCAATCCCATGAGTTCTGTATCATTATCTTGAGTTTGCATATGAGGAAACTGATGAGTACAATGATCAACGAAATTGTGGAAAACCATAAAGATAATATCAGGATTATAATGCAATTGAACTGTATGACTTCAAAAGTTTTCTGACAGTAATAATGCTAAAACAGGTGTGCTTCAGAGCCTGATGCTGTGGTCTTCACTGCAGCTGAACTGAACAGAAATCTTACAACAATCACGGGGAGTAAGGTCTCAGCATAGGTTTGGATGTGCAAGTGTAGGCCACACCGCTCTCAATGTCTAAGGTGTCTTATTTAGCCTGAGGCTTCCTCATAGAAGTCCAGTTTAAAAAAAAAAAAGGTGGAGATAACTGTGCAATATACATTGAAAAAACCGGTGAGAAAATACATCCTACCTTAACCATCCTAGAGCAAACCGAAAAATTGAATCACCGGAACCTTCCAGACGAAACTGTGCATGCTTGAAGTTGGCTGAGTGGCAACAATGGTTCATTTAGGCAAAGAGATAATATTCTGTGTGAGCTACTTATTACCAAATGCTGTC
>NW_006996399.1:0-338 GCF_000164805.1 Carlito syrichta
AGCAATCCTCCCACCTCAGCCTCCCAAAGTTCTGGGATTCCAGAAATAAGCCACCACACCTGGTCAGAATACAAGTTATTTTCAAGTGTATAACAAAAAAGGACCATAAACAAATCACAACAAGTTTGAAAGAATTCAATTTATATAAAATATGTATTCTACAAACAAACAAAATATATACTCTAACCAGTGGAATTAAATTAAATATCAGTAACAGAAGAAAATCTTTAAATATTTGGAAATTAAACAAATAATAATTGCAGAAATAAAGGGAGAAAAGAGAGGAAGGAAGAGAAGAAGGAGAAAGTGGGGGGAGGAGGAAGGAAGGAGAGGAAATG
>NW_006996400.1:0-689 GCF_000164805.1 Carlito syrichta
CCACCCCTATTGCAGGGGTTCATCAATCTATTTTGTTTCATAAGCAGAAATGCCACAGCCTTGCGACCCAGGTTTTATCTTGTGCCCCTTCCCAATTCCATAAACATACAAAGCAACTGAAGTAGAATCATGAAAGAGAACTCCAAGACGAGAGATGCCTTAGATAAAAACCAAAGTGTAGATTCATTAATGATTTGATCATTCCACAATGTATATATGTATCAAAACATCACATTATACCACACAAATATGTACAATTATTATTTGTCAATAAAAATAAAACTTAAAAAGTAAACTAATTTTTAAAGACATGAAAATGACAGTCTATTACTTAACTATGCATATTTACATTTCTTTGCTCATTTAATTAAAAAACAAAAAGAACTTCAAGGGTAATAACATATGAGTCAAATGCAAAGAAACTGTTCTAATTCAGATGTCCAGGCTCTTCTAGGATTCAGGTATCAAACCAGGATATTTATTTCTCAACTTCTCTAACCACGGGCAGTTGACAAAAGCCAAAGCAGCCAGCACATGGACTGCAGTAACTATGTGTTAAGTGCTGTCTCAAGTATTTTATTTGGCATCTAATTTAATTCTTATAACAACCCTATATTATATGCTCTATTATTATTTATGTTTAACAAATAAAAAAACTGAATCACACTAAAGTTGATAGCTCTTAGTGG
>NW_006996401.1:0-5506 GCF_000164805.1 Carlito syrichta
CCAGCTGACTTAACTAGCTGACTTAACCAGATAGTCAGCTGGATAGCCAACTCCCTTAACTAGGTTTCTTAACTAGCTAGCCAGCTCTCTTTTCAGCTGAATTAACTATCAAGATACCTAGCTAGCCAGCTGGCTAGCCACCTGACTTAACTAAGTTACTTAACTAGCTAGACAGCTGACCATGCAGCTGACTTAACTAGCTAGCTCCCCAGCTAGCCAGCTGTCTAGTCAGCTGACTTAACTACCTGACTTAACCAGCTAGCCAGTTGGCTAGCCAGTAGACTTCACTAGCTAAGTACAAAACTAGAGAGGTGGATAGCCAGCTGACTTAACTAACTGACCCAAACTAGCTATCTACGTGGCTAGCCATCTGACTTATATAGCTAGATACTTACATAGCCCACTGACATGCCAGCTGACATAACTACCTACCTAGGTAACCAGTTGGCTAGTGAGCTGACTTAACTAGGTTACTTAACTAACTATCCAACTGGCTTTCCAGCTGACATAACTAGCTAGCGACACAGCTAGGCAGCTCGCTAGCCACCCGAATTAACTATATTACTTAACTAGCTAGACAGGTGACTTAACTACCTGACTAAACTAGCTAGCTGCCTAGTTAGCTACCTAGTTAGTCAGCTGACATAATTATGTGGCTTAACTAGCTAGCTACCTAGCTAGCTATGAAGCTTGTCAGCTGACTTAACTAGCTGACTTTACTAGCAAGCTAGCTGACATAACTAGCTCATGTAACCAGCTACCTAACTAGCTAGCCAGCTGACTTAACTACCTGAAATAACTAGCTAGCAAACTTGCTAGTGATCTGACTTAACTAGCTTTTTAACAAGTTGGGCAGCAGGCTAGCCAACTGACATAATGAGCTAAGTTATCTATCTACCCAGCTGGCTAGCCAGCTGACTTAACTAGCTGCCTTAACCAACAAGCCAGCAGCCTTGCCAGCTGACTTAACTAGCTAGCTACCTAGCTATCCAATTGTCTAGCTTGCTGACCTAACTAGCTAACTTAACCAGCTAACCAGCTGGCTAGACAGCTGAGTTAAGTAGGTAGTTAACTAGCTAGGTATCTGGCTAGCCGACTGATTAACGAGCTGCCTGAACAAGCTAGCCAGCTGGTTAGCCAGCTCACTCATAAATATATACTGATACTATGACTTACACATTCCCTTTTTCCATTGAGCAAAAAGATTTGAAAGCCTATGTTCAAAAGAAAACTTTTATAGAATGTTCATAAGATTTACTCGTGGTAGTCTAAAATTGTAATCAACTCAAATGTCTGCCAATTGTAAAAAGAATAGCCCAAAACTGTGGTATATTTATATGACAAAAATAGATACCTCACCAATAAAAATGAATGAATTAATGACACATGAAGCAACATTGATGCATCATGGAAAATTCTACATTTGTATTGCTGTTGTGTTTATACAAGCATAAATAATGGTCAAAACTCATTAGCTGTATACCTACGACCTTTGCATATTGATATATAAGCCTATAAAAGAATCCCAGCTATAGATTTTTTAAAGGACATACACATTAAGTACTTACCAGTCAAACAACTAAAACTATTTTAGCTAAAACTAAAATATAATGCATATAAAGCATGAATATATTTTTAGCTAGACTTAAGCCTTAATAGTGGAATACTTTAAATAAATTGCATGTAAACTGAATTTTTGTAAAGTGAGTTTTAAATTAAGTTGTATTTCAAATTATTAAAGGAAATTGTTATTTTAATAAATAGGATTATTTACTAAGAACTGAACTGTCTAAGTACAGGTATAAAATATTGGCTTTACTTAAGGCAAGGCATGCATGTGTTATTAGTAAGGCACAGATGATATGTAATATTGCGATCAATTTGTTTTTGTTTTCATATCCCAGCTATACTGATAATTCTGGAACCTTAGGTTGGAGGAAATGGGTAATGGGGTTCCTCCTCAATTTTACCTGTGTTGTATGAGATGGTCATTTGTATACAAACCAAAAGTTGATAGAGAAGCCAAAGAAAAGAAGATATAATCCAGCAGTACTAGGATTATCCTTGCAAATGATTTGAAAGATATTTCCATCTAAGTTGCATGTACCTTAGACAAACTATTTTATCAAAAATGACCTCCTGCCATTTGTTTGCTAAACTCTGATGGGTCCATGTAGCCTTTTGAGCTATGGCCTCAGTGTATTCCTAAGCTTGGCCCCCTCCTCTATCTTTCTATCTTGGAAAGGTGACTAACCTCTCTCTCTCTCTCTCTCCCTTTCTGTCCCCACTCTCACCCCACCTCCTCCCACCCTCTCCTAGTTCTTCTTTTTCTCTCCCTCTCATTTACTTTTTAAATAAATTGTATCTTCCAAGTTGACTTCTGTGCAATTCTTTCTATCTTACCTGTGGCACCAGATCACAGACTCCTGGTCTGACCTAACATTTCGGAGGCCCTGCTTGGATTCCGACCTAACACCTTTATTCATCTCAAACTGTAACTTTGGCAGTCTGCACCATCAGTTTGTCCTTTAGAGTCCTCTTTCTGGATTGTCTTCCACCCAATCTCTCATTCTCACTACAATCTGAATGTAGATTTGTTTAAGTCTCCCATCTTCCCCCACCCACCACACACCTTCCATGAGATACATACATTCCATGAGGTAATGTGTCTCCTTTATCCCAGACCACTTTGCAGCTTTGCCTGTTGTGTTCAGTGGGGAGAAAAGCAACTTACTTCCTACTTATTTGTGCTGCTTTTGAACCATGAGACTCTAGTGTTCTCTGGCACTCCTTTGGAAGAAGGGGGTGCCTGGGCTCCAAACTACCATTTAACTTTGGAGGCTCTTGTGGCTGCCTGGTAACCATTTTATCACATCTGCTCTTTCTTGTTGGTTTCCCCCCCACCTTTCTTTATACTGTAGACAGAGTAAAATTTCAAAATGCAAATTCATCCTACTTCTGTGCTTAAAAGCCTTCTTTATCCACTCCATGCATTAGACAAAATTCAAAATCCTTGTTATGGGCAATGTCTTCCTGATCTATTTCTATTCCCTACTCCAACCAAGCATGTGCTTCCCCTCCCTATTACTCTATAGGTAAGCTCATGTGTATTCAAATCACATCTCTTCTCCTTGCTATCCTCATTTCACTTATAGAGAGAACTTACCACAATTGTAATTTTATATTTCTTTTTATGACTATTTGTTTACAACCTCCGATCTTCTAAATTGAGTAGACTGCATTTTCTTGCCAAGACAACAACAAAAAACAAAATTGGAAGGCTAAATCTTTTGAAGTTTTTTTTTTTGAGTTGGAGTCTCACTCTGTCACCCAGACTGCAGTGCAGTGGCTCCTCCTGGCCACTGCAGCCTCGACCTGCTGGGCTCCGGCGATCCTTCTGCCTCAGCCTTCCTAGTAACCGTAATTACAAGCATGTGCTACCATGCCCGGCTAATTGTTTGATTTATTGTAGAGATAAGGTCTTGCCTGCCCAGGCGGGTCTCGAACCCATGGGCTCAGGTAATCCACTCACCTCAGCCTCCCAAAGGCACAGGATTACAGGCTGAGCCACAGAGCTCAGCTTCTTTTGAAGTTTATTGAGGCTTATTTTATGGCCCAACACACGTTCTGCCTTTGTAAACACTCCATTTGAACTTAGAAAGAAAGTATTTTCCATGGCTTTTAAGGGCAGTACGCTTATTTATTAGTTACATTGACTAATAGTATTGTTCAATTTTTTATATTTTTACTGATTTTTTAATCTACTTGTCTATATCAATTAATAAAGTATCACTATGCATTTGCATATTTCTCCCTTGAATTTTTTTTGAGTTGGAGTCTCCCTCTGTCACCCAGACTAGACTGCAGTGGCCGCTCCCAGCCACCACAGCCTCGGCCTGCTGGGCTCTGGCGATCCTTCTGCCTCAGCCTTCTGCATAGCCAGAATTATAGGCGTGCATTACCATGCCCAGCTAAACTTTTAATTTTACTGTAGAGATGAGGTCTCCCTGCCCAGGTGGTATCGAATAAGCAGACCCAGGCAATCCACTCACCTCAGCCTCCCAAAGGTGCGGGATTACAGGCTGAGCCACCAACCGGCTCTCCCTTGTATTTTATAATTTTTTCTTTAATGTATTTTGTGTCTAGGTTATTGGTGTGCAAACATTTGTGACCTTTATGTCTTGCTGGTGAATCAACCTTTTTGCAATTATGAAAGATATATCTTGATTTTTGTAACATTATGTTGAAGTCTGTGATGGTGCATGCAGTCACACCAGCTCCTTCTTGTTAGTTTTTGCATGGTGTATCACTTCCCATTCTTCAAACCTATCTTGCTCCTTGTGGCAAGCCAGCTGATTAATTAGCTAGCTGCTTAGTTAGCCAGCTGGCTAGCCTGCTGACTAAACTAGCTGACTTAATCAGTTAGCTAGCTTGCAATCCAGATGACTTAACTAGCTATCTACCTAGCTAGCCAGCTGGGTAATGTGCTGACTTAACTCGTTAGCTAAAGAGCTAGCCAGCTGATTGAACCATCTGACTTAACTCGTCAGGTAATGAGCTAGCCAGCTGACTCAACTAGCTGGCTAATGAGCTAGCCAACTGACGAAACTGGCTGGGTAATGAGCTAGCCAGCTGAATCAACTAGCTGGCTAACGAGCTGGCCAGCTGAATCAACAAGCTACCTAATGGTCTAGCCAGCTGACTCAACTAGCTGGCTAAAAGGCTAGCCAACTGACTCAACTAACTAGCTAATGAGCTAGCCAGCTGACTGAACGAGCTGACTCCAATAGCTAGCTAACGAGCTAGCCAGCAGATTTAATTAACTGACTTAACTAGCTTACCAGCTGTGCAGCCAGCTGACTTAAATAGCTAGCTACCTACCAATCCAGCTGGCTAGCCAGCTGACTTAACTATCTAACATAACTAGCTTGCTCCCTGGCTAGCCAGCTGACTTAACTAACTAGCTATCTACGTAGCCAGTTGATAGCCCACTGATATAATTAGCTGACTTAATGAGCTAGCCAGCTGGAAAGCCAGCTTTCTTAACTAGCTAAATACCTACGTAGATAGGTGGCAAGCCAGCTGACTTAACTAGCTGAATTAACGGGCTAGCCAGCTAAATTAACTAGCTAGCTACCTAGATATCTGGCTGGCTAGCCAGCTGACTAAACTAGCTGACTTAAATAGCTAGCCAGCTTGTTAGCCAACTGACTTATATAGCTACCTACCAAGCTAGCTAGCTGGCTATAAACCTGACTTAACAAGCAAGCTAGCTGTCTTAAACACCTGAGTTAGCAAGTTAACTAGCCAGCTACCTACCTAGCTAGCTGACTTACCTAGCTGAAATAACTACCTAGCCAACTGGCTAGCCCTCTGACATAAGGAGCTTTTTAACTAGCTAGCCAGCTGGATAGCAAGCTGACTTATCTATCTGAATAAACCAGCCAGCTACCTGCCTTAGCTAGCTGACTTAACTAGCTAGCTACCTAGCTTGCCAGCTGGCTAA
>NW_006996402.1:0-477 GCF_000164805.1 Carlito syrichta
GTATATTCCCAATAGGGGAAATGCTGGATCATGTGGAAAGTCAACTTCTAGTTTTTTCAGACATTGCCGCACTGTCTTCCAAAGAGGTTGCACTAGTTTGCATTCCCAACAGCAGTGTAAAATCATGCCTTTTTCTCCGCATCCTCACCAGCATCTGTTGTTATTTGCTTTATTAATGATGGCCATTCTTACTGGGGTTAGGTGGTATCTCAATGTGGTTTTGATTTGCATTTCTCTGATGATTAGTGAGGCCGGGCACTTTATCATGTGTCTGTAGGCTGCCCGTATATCTTCTTCTGAGAAGTGTCTATTCATGTCTTTTGCACACTTTTTTAATGGGGCTTTTTATTTTATTCCTTTTGGCGCATTTGAGTTCCTTGTAGATCCTAGATATTAGACCTTTGTCAGATATACAGTTGACAAATATTTTTTCCCATTCTGTGGGCTGTCTCCCTGCTCTCTTGATGCTTTCTTTTT
>NW_006996403.1:0-757 GCF_000164805.1 Carlito syrichta
ACTACTCGGGTCATTCACCGGCAAACTAGTTAAATCAGATCATCTTTCGACTAACATGCCAGACAACTAGTTAAGTCAGCTAAGCAGTCGGCCGACTAGACGGCCAGTTATTTAACTCAGCTAACTAATTGGCCGACTAGTTAGCCATCTTGTCATTCAATAAGTTAGCTCAGCTAAGTAGTCGGCCGACTAGTTAGGTAAGCAAACCAGTCAGCCAACTAGTTAACCAAGCTAACTAGAGGGCCAAGTAGTCAGTCAAGTATTTGACCCAGTTAACTAATCTTCCTACTTGTCAGTCAACAAGTTAAGCCAGATAACAATTTGACCCAGAAGTCAGCCAATGTGTTAAACTAGCTAACTAGACTGCAGACTCATAGGCATCAAGTCACCTAGCTAACTCGTTAACCAACTAGATAAGTCAACTAGTTTACTCGTTTACCAACTATTTAAAAAGTTAGTTAACTTGATAACCAACTCATTAAGTCAGCTGGCTATCTCATTAACCAACTATTTAATTCAGCTAGCTAAGTCAGATAGCTAACCATCTAGCCAGCTAAGTAAGCTAGCTAACTCAGCTAGCTCACTAGTTAGCTAGCTATTTAAATCAGCTACTTAAGTCTGCTACTTAGCTAGTTAGATAATTAGTTAAGAAAGGTAGATATTCAGCTAGTTAAATAGCTATTTAATTCAGGTATTTAAGTCAGCTAGCTAACTAGTTAAGTCAGCCAGTTAAGTCAGCTAGCTAAATTTTTAAGTC
>NW_006996404.1:0-802 GCF_000164805.1 Carlito syrichta
CAAATTTGCCTGGTGCAGGAGTGTGTCCCGCTGGGGCACCCACTCCTCTGCAGGTTTGTCCCAAGGGGTGGACCTGCTCGCTCCTCCCTGGGGCCAACAGTGGAAAAGGGAAGGCCTGACTCTCAAACCGTCTGGGGTTGTCAGTCAGGTGACTCATGTCTGTCTCCTCGAAACTCTGGGAGGCTGAGACAGGAAGATGGCCAGAGACAAAGAGCTCGACCCAGGCTGGCCAACATAGCAAGCCCCCACCTAGACCCCAAGTAAAGCTCAGAAAACCTTGCTTGAGGGCAGACCTCAGCAGAAGGATTTCCTCAGGCCTGGAGTTCAAGACCAGGCAGGAAGATAAGGATGTCGACCAAATGGAAAGCCTGTGATTGTAGCAGTTAGGGAGTCCGAGGCCAATAGGAAAGCCTGTTTTGGACGGTTTGAGAGCAACCTGGGCTACCTAGTAAGGAAACAATAGAGAGGAAAAGAAGAAAGAAAGAAAGAAAGAAAGAAAGAAAGAAAGAAAGAAAGAAAGAAAGAAAGAAAGAAAGAAATCCATTCTCCTGCAAACATTCTGCCCTCAGTCCTTCCCCTCACCCCCACATGTGAGAGTTCCCAAAGCTCAGCACCTTCCAGCCCCAACCCCCCAATATCTGCCCCCACTTTGGTGCAGGAGTTCCCGTGACTCCCTGGCAGGTTTCCTGACGGCTCTACTTTCCAAGGAGAGAAATGTGCCCCAGGCAGACCGACCCTCCGAATTGACAACGAGGACTTCTGCCAAGAAAGTCCAGGGACAAATCCCTCACATGGGGACATT
>NW_006996405.1:0-441 GCF_000164805.1 Carlito syrichta
AAATTTGGACTCTTCAGGCTATTCAGCTATGGCTAGATATTGAGATCCAGAAGAATGTGTAAAACCTCTGATGAAATGGAAGTCTTCTTACAGGAAAAGGGGAGAGCCTGCTTTATTTCGTGCTCAAGTCAAACTTGTTACTAATCATAATTTTTCTTATGAAGGACATTCCAACTCCCTCCCTATTTGTTTTATAATAATTCTGCTTTTAATAATTTCCAGTCTTCTTGCTTAATGTCTGCATTTAAGTCTCTGAGTACAGAAAGCCCTTGTCAGGACAATATCAAGGACGGTTGGCGACTGGAGATGTTAATGCCTGGAGGAACTGCCAGTAGCCGTGCGACTAGAGCTTCGTCACCTATCAACTTACCTGCTTGCCCCTTCGATGATACGGAAAAGGACTGGTCACTCATACGGCGAGATGCTGGCTGCCCAAATTGG
>NW_006996406.1:0-690 GCF_000164805.1 Carlito syrichta
GCTGACTTAACTATGTGACTTAATTATCTACACAGATGGTTATACAGCTGACATAACTAGCTAGCTAACTAGCTAGCAAGCTGACTAGCAAGCTTACTTAACTAGTGACTTAACTAGCTAGCCAGTTGACTTGATTGCCTAGCTACTTAGCTAGCCAGCAGACTTGCCAGCTGACTTAACTAGCTGATTTAACAGAGTAGCCAGCTGGCTATCCAGCAGACTTAACTATCTATCTAGACAGCTGAATAGCCAACTGACTTAAGTACATGACATAAATAGACGCTGGATTGTTAGCCAGCTGACTTAAATAGCTACCTACCTACATAGCCCGCTGGCTTGTCAGTTGACTTAACTCCCTAACGACCTAGTTATTCTGCTGGCCAGTGAGTGGATTTAACTAGGTGACTTAACTAGCTAGCTAGCTGGCTAGCCAGTTGACTTAACTAGGTAGTTATGTTGCTAAGCAGCTGGCTAGCCAGCTGAATTAACTAAGTGAATTAACTAGCTAGTCAACTGACTCAACTAGCTGACTTAACTAGCTAGCTGCCTATCTAGCCAGCTGACTTAACTAGTTGAATTTACTAATTAGCTACCTAACTAACTATAATATAGCTAGCTGGCCTAACTAGCTGACATAACTAGCTAGCTATCTTGCTAGCCAGCTTACTTAAATAGCTAAAACAACTAGCG
>NW_006996407.1:0-825 GCF_000164805.1 Carlito syrichta
AAACCTGAATGGTGGTTACCTCTTAGTAAGACGGTCTGTAGATTTTGGGGATGGAGGCCTCGTGTAACCAAGATTACTTATTCGTCCGTAGCAACAGGTCGTGTAGTGTTCTGTATATGAGGACTCCCATTACTGAAATTCCTGCTTCATTCTCAGCAAGACGCCAAGATATTTCCTGGTGACCTAGAATTCCAGTTGCTTGGATATCAAGAGAAAGACTCCCATAAAATTCTTGAGGAATTGGAACCCAAGATTTCTGGCCCCTTTTCAAAAGACACACTAAAAATGTGGCGACATAGAAGCCGAGATTGCTGATTAAAACTTATCAAGATACCTTGTAGATTTAGGCGATTGAGAACTCTAAGAACCAGATTCTCTTTCCGTTTTCAGCAAGATGCCCTGATTTTCCTGTCCAGCTGGATTCCAAAACTCTGTATACAAAAATTCAGATGACCAGATATTTCCTAAGTACGTAGATTCCATGAATCCTGGTTACATTTTAATAATTGAAACTAAATATTTGGCAATTGCAAAACCCTCGGCCCCTCTCCAAATAAAGTACAAACGGAAATTTAAAGATTACCAAGTTCATGTTAAGACCAAAGTTACATCCAAATTCGGCAAAATGATACTTTTTTTCTGGGAATCTGGCCTTAATTTTCCCGAGGAACCTAAGGCCTTGTACTACCAGATACACGATTACAACTCTCAAGGCGACCAGAAAAGTTGCTGGAGTCCTGAGATGACTGATTCATAATATCCACAAGACAAACATCTCTGAAAATGAGATGAGCTCGAGCCTTGATTCTTGTTTATACTGCAGCA
>NW_006996408.1:0-640 GCF_000164805.1 Carlito syrichta
CAGATTCATGGTTAAAACACCCTGATTCGTGTTTAGCCCATAGCAAGACGACCTGAAGTTTTTTGGGGATTGAGGACATGAGTAACGCAGATTCCTTATTCTTACTTAACATAAGGCAGTGAAGTTTCTTGTATATGAAGACTCCCATTACCCAGACTCCTATTTCAAAAACCTATTTCGTACTTACCTCTGAGGAAGATGGCGTGTAATTTTTGGGATTGAGGACACATGTAACCAAGATTACTTACACATCTTTAGCAACATGACGTGTAGTTTCCTGTATATGACAACTCCCATTACCCAGCTTCCCGCTTCAATCTGCAGGATGCCGAGACAGATCCTGGTGACTGAGAATTCCAGTTGTTTGGATATCAAGAGAAAGACTCCCATAATGTTCTTTGGGAATTGGAATCCACGATTCTTAGTTACCCTTCACAAGACCTCCCCAAAATATGGAATCTTCACAAACCAACATCCCAATTCCGACCTGCCGGCCCACAATAATTTTCTGTAGCTTGAGGTCACCTGAATCGAGGGATTTTGTACCAATATGCCTTTTGATTCTGGGGAACATGATTATGCTTGTAGATGTTCCGAGGACACAAAAGAATTGTATGGTCAGATACTTGATTAAAACTAA
>NW_006996409.1:0-727 GCF_000164805.1 Carlito syrichta
GGTTTGTGGGGACTTGATGGCTATGAGCTACAGGCAGTGGCTTGAAGATCCTAGGCAGGTTCATGTTCTTGAGACCAAAGTCTCAAAGACTAAAAGTTTATGATTGTTGCCTGAAACCAGTATTTTCCTTCATACTTTGAATTAATTTGTCTGTTCACACTCCATTACCATAAATGATGACCCATAACCTTTTATAAATGCATTTTAAATTGTGTCGCTTTAGGGAGTGATTATTTATTTACCAATAGTTTACCTGTGCATTAACGATTCAAAAAAGGCAAAATAATGTATGTTTTTGAAAAGAGAGAAAGAAAGATTATTTGATAAAAGACTTTTTCTCTCCAATTTTGATAAATGAGTGAATCTTCAAACACATGCAGTTTAAGGGCCAAATCCTAATGGTTTCTTTCTGATGATGAAAGATTCAATTATTTTATTTAATATGTAATATTATTTTCCAGACCCTAGAAAAATAACAAATACCCTTCAAGTTAGCATCAAGGCAGAGGAAAATAAATGTATGTATTCTTTAAGTTCCAACTAGATAATCTTTGCTACTTATACATGCTTTCACATTTTGAGCCTTTAATCTCAAGGTGATTGAATTTTCAGACCATTGTTGATAAATAGTTGATAGATATTTAGGTCTAGATGATCCCCCCATCATTTTATTTTATTTTATTTTATTTTATTTTATTTTATTTTATTTTGAGTTGGAGTCTCACTC
>NW_006996410.1:0-697 GCF_000164805.1 Carlito syrichta
CGGGATTAACAGTAGCAAATATCTGTCGGGGGATGGGAAAACACTTCTTATCTACAGGGTGCCTGAATGAAACGTCATTGTACACCTACCCTTAACTGTACCCCACAAAACCATAATAAAAACTACTGATTAATGAAAAAAAAAAAAAAAAAAAAAAAAAATCTTAAGGCAATCCCTTCGGGTACCCTCCTACTGTGGGAGCATTTATATCCTCTCAATAAATGCTGCTTTCTAAAAAAAAAAAAAAAAAAAATAGAAAATGACTTCAGCAAAAATGAAATGAAATACTTCATGAAAGCTGTGTTTGTGAAAAATCCTCCATAAAATACTGTAGCCCGTATGGTTTATTTATAGTTAAAAGACAGAAATAATTTAAAATGTTAAATAGTTTCTTACTTCCCAAAATAGCCTAAAATACGTAAAACATTTTTGTACTAAGCATTTTAATTAGGTGTTTTTTTCTCTTAATATGGGAATATACTCATAAACACATATTTTTAGAAACAAGACATAATGTCTACTTAGTTTCATCCTGCACTAATTTATTTTGTTTTTAAAACCAATCAATAAGTTAAAGCCATGCTTCTCTAGAAATAAGTAAAACTCAGTGAACCGGGTGTATACCTATTCATCAGCTACATCAATTCATGTCATTTTAAAAGTCATATCTTTGCATATAGCACAAAAATAAACTGGA
>NW_006996411.1:0-786 GCF_000164805.1 Carlito syrichta
GGAGTGGAAGCATGGACTTTGAAACTGGTTGCCTGGGATCCTATCCTAGCTCTCTGCTTGCTTGCTGTGTTACCTTAGGCCAACTACTTTAACTTTCTGAAGCCTGCTTTCTCATCAGACTTGTGGGCATGAAAATAATGTTACTTAGTAGGAAATATGAAGGATGCATATTCTATAATAATCTTGGTGGTTCAGTCTGTAATCCCGCACCTTTGGGAGGCTGAGGTGAGTGGATTGCCTAAGCCCACGGGTTCGAGACCTGCCTGGGCAACTTGACGAGACCTCATCTCTACAATAAATCAAAAATCAGCCGGGCGTGGTAGCACACATCTGTAGTTCCAGCTACTTGGAAGGCTGAGGTGGAAAGATTGCCGGAGCCCAGCAGGTCGAGACTGCGGTAGCGGGTGCGGCCACTGCACTCCAGTCTGCGTGACAGAGTGAGACTCCAACTCAAAAAAAAAAAAAAAATATATATATATATATATAATATATAAATTATAAATATATATATATAATATATATAATAATCTATAGATATAGATAGGAATAATCTGTAGATAATCTATAGGCAATGTCTACACAGTGCGTAGGACATAGTAAGTGCTCAATAACTGCTGGTTACTATTATTATTAGAAAGATCAGATTCTCTCTGTGTCTTATTTCACTTCTCCTTACACTGTGGCATAATTTACACCCTGCATTCTCTTTGCATAATTTTTTCTCATAGCTCCAACTGGTTACAGTCTCTACTTGAGGGTAGTCTTCTGCCTGCATACCCCCCATGA
>NW_006996412.1:0-797 GCF_000164805.1 Carlito syrichta
AAACAAATTGGCAGTTGCCACAAAAGGCAAAAGCTCCAGCCACCAAAAAAAAAAAAAAAAAAAAAAAAAAGAGGCCTGATAAAAATAAACCTGCTAAGGAGATAGTATCAGCTGCTATGAATGTGGTCAATATGGGCACCTAAAGTAATAGCCTAAGCCCCCAGGACTTTGTCCAATATCTGGACTAAAAAGCCACTGAAAGAGATGGTGCAGCCTCTCCTAAAGGGGAGGGGAAACACCTAGCTCAGCGATAGTGGCTGTTGACTGAAGGGGGAGGGGCATGGCCCACCACAGCACTCTGTATGCCATCCACCCAAAGAATCCTTGGGTCTATATAAATGTGGCTGGGGTCCAAATTAATTTCTTAATTAATACTAAGGCTAAGTTTTTAGCCCTTGTGCTTATACTGAACTTCTTCCTCCTAAAACCTGCTCTCCAATGGAATTAAAAATGTTCCAAAAACTAAATGTTTCACCTAACAATTATTAAAAGATAAATTCAAATTATCACTGTAAAAGGTCATCTATAAATAAATAAAAAGGAAAGCAAAAGGAAAAAAAACATGTAACAAGGTTGTTAATATAAAAATAAGGATTTTAGCAGGGAAAAAAAAAGAAAGGAAAATGTAAAAATATATATGTATTTATCTAAAAGGAAATTTTATCTAGTACATTTCTCTCCTATAATAAGTAAATAGCTATGAAATTTTTAAAAGGGGGTACAGAACAAAATAAAATGGATAGCACACCAAAATGATATAAGAAAGTTTAAAAATATCTACATACAAAGGAAATTCT
>NW_006996413.1:0-765 GCF_000164805.1 Carlito syrichta
CCTAGTTCATGCTTCAAAACCCAAATTCGCGTTTAGCCCTTAGCAAGAAACGCTGAAGTTTTATTGGGATGGAGGACACGTGTAAACCAGATTTCTTATTCTCCTTCAGCAAGAGACAGTGCAGTTTCCTGTATATGAGGACTCCCATTATCCAGATTCCTACTCCCAAAACCTGAATGGTGATTATCTCTTAGCAAGACGGTCTGTAGGTTTTTGGGATGGAGGCCTCGTCTAACCAAGATTTCTTATTCATCCATAACAATAGGTCGTGTAGTGTTCTGTATATGAAGACTCCCATTACTGAAATTCCTGCTACATTCTTAGCAAGACACCAAGATATTTCCTGGTGACCTAGAATTTCAGTTGCTTGGAAATCAAGAAAAAACTCCCATAAAGTTCTTTAGGAATTTGAACTCAAGATTCCTGGTCCCTTTTCAAAAGACACACTAAAAATGTGGCGACATAGAAGACCAGATAGATGATTAAATCTTATCAAGAGATTTTGTAGATTTAGGCGATTGAGAACTCCAACAACCAGATTCCCTTTCCGTTCTTAGTAAGATGCCTTGAATTTCCTAGTCCATGTGGATTCCAAAACTCTGTCTACAAAAATGCAGATGCCCTGATGTTTCCGAGATATGTGGAATCCATGGATACTGGTTACATTTTAATAATTCGTACTAAATATTTGGCAACTGCAAAACCCTCGGACCCTCTACAAATAAAGTACAAATGGAAATTTAAGGATTGCCAAGTTCATCTTAA
>NW_006996414.1:0-792 GCF_000164805.1 Carlito syrichta
CCTACCTAGCTAGCATGCTGTCATACCAGCTGACTTAACTAGCTAATTAAAAACCTAGCCAGCTAACTAGCCAGCTGACAAGTTCCTAGCTACCTACCCAGCCAGCAGGCTAGCCAGTTGACTTAACTAGCTGATGTAACAAAGTAGACAGCTGGCTAGCCAGCAGACTTAACTAACTAGCTAACTAGCTAGTCAGGTGCATAGCTAGCTGACTTATCTAGCTTACATAACTAGACGCCTGATGGCTAGTCAGCTGACTTAACTAGCTAACTACCTACATAGCCTGCTGGCTTCTCAGCTGACTTAGCTCCCTAACTACCTAGCAAACCTGGTGGCAAGCGGGCTGACTTAACTAGGTGACTAATCTAGCTAGCTAGCTGGCTATTCAGTTGACTTAACTACCTAGATATCCTTCTATGCAGCGGTCTAGCCAGGTGACTTAACTCACTGTTTAACTAGCAAGCAACCTGACTTAACTAGCTCACTTAACTCGCTAGCTACCTGAAACCCAGCTAACTTAATAGCTGATTTAACTACCTTGCTACCTAGCTAGCTATCAGGTATCTAGGTGACTTAACTAGATGACTTAACAAGCTAGATCCCTGACATACCTAGGTGAGTTAACTAACTAGCTTCCTAGCTAGCAGGCGGACTTAACTAGCTGAAATAACTAGCGAGACAGCTGCCTCCCCATCTGATGGAACTAGCTTTTTATCCAGCTAGTCAGCTGGTTAGACAACTGACTTAACGTGCTGACAATGAGCTAGCCAGCTGGTTAACCAGCTAACTAAA
>NW_006996415.1:0-2047 GCF_000164805.1 Carlito syrichta
CAGAAAAAGTTATCTCTTCAACTCCATTAAGAAATTCTAAAAGCAAAAGCCTGATCTTTTTTAATGAAACATCACGGTATCTCTGAAGTGAAATAAATCAAGTTAAAGGAGTGTAACCCAGCATATTGAATGAGAATGGGGAAAAAACAACTTTCTAGGGTAGACTGCTTAATTTTTAAAACTATTAATTTTTAATTAACTTTGATTTCTTAAAAATAATCAAGAAGTAAACTTAAAATATTTTGTCTACTGTAAACAATTATGAAAGATAATATCATATAAATTTGGCAAAAGTATCATATCAAGCACACTGTCTTTAAAATCTCTAATACCCATAGGAAACACAGGGGTTTACTACAAGAAACTTCTGTAAAAATATCCCTGTCTCCTTATTCTGTGCAGTTATTTTTTTATAATGTTATTAAAAGTCTAAGAAATAGAGATAATTTACTCAAATAGTGTTTTACTCCATAGTAAATAAACCAAGATGTCTTTTCAGTGGTATTCTCCACCAACATTCCAAATTGATTCTGAAAAATTGCTCTATGAACTACCCATATTCAACAAATATCAGCTTTAGGTTGTACTGTTGTTTGCTTGTTTTCACATTCTTAATGAATCCTACAAACTTTTCTTAGTCAGAACATTCATATTATAATCATTCTAAACAAATAGTTGATATAACTTAAATATCAATTTCTTTGTAGAAATAAGGACAGTTGGTATACTGTATAAGTTGATATACATCTTCTGTTGTTATCTATGAATAACATACATTCCAAAATATTTTCTATTGCTCAATAAATTAAATTTGTATTACTTATTAAGCAATTGTGTGTGCATTAGAGTATAAGTCACACAAGCCCATATTGGAATTTTTATATTGTGCATATTTTACATATTTTAACAATTTGTTCCTAAGAAAAAGATCTTATTAGCTATAGTCAATTTTATTTACCTTCCAAATTATTAATGAGCAGGATATTAGTTAAGGCTGTAGTGAGTTTTCTATACTCAGAGGCGAAAGGCTTCACAATGTAGAATGATAGGGTGATGTTTTGAAGTTGGATGAAGTTAAACTATGATTAAGAAATAAATGAAGCAAACAAAACATTTGGAAAACACTTTTATGTAAACTAAGAGGTAATATACAAATTTGCAATTTAGAAAAATGACTTTGTAATAAAATAAACACAATGAAAAGTAAATATATTCAGTTTGGGTCCAATTAAACACAACCAAAGCTCAAGAATTACCTGTCACTCACATACTTATGATCCCATTTGATAAGAGTAAATAAAACATATTGCAATATACTAGCTAGTTAGCACTATGTCACAAGAATTTCAAATAGGAAGAGTGATATTTGGTGCAGGAGGAAAACATCATGTGATAAGTAACATGACTTCAAATTCCAAACCAAAGTAATTCCCATATTGCAAGGACTGTAATGTCAACAGTCAACATATAAATAGACATTATTATCCATACCACTGTAAAACTAGTCTTTATACTCTTTTTGGGTATAGTCTTTTGCTGATTTGGGATGAACTTAAGCTTCTATGTAGCTAAAGCTTACTTGTAACTTACTAGTGTTCTGATTATATAGTTCTATCTGCATACAAGATATCTCCACCTGGGTATTCTACTTTATTTCAAACTCAGCATGACCAACGACAAAAGGATCAACCCCTTATACGAAATTGACACACCATCTATAATAACCAACTTGACAGGTAGTGTAGGCATTTTTCTGCCATCCTGATGAGAAGCCTTAAAATCATCTGTCCTTTTCCTTCAAAATCTGTATTCAGTTTATTATCAAAGTCCATTGCATTTTTTTTCCAAATAATTTTTGGATTTACCCTTTCATTCCCATTTTGTACTATCCTTAGTAATATATATTTGTGCTTGGACTTTGGTTATCTCTAAACCAACAGATCTTCCCACCTTTTGATTCTCTCTTATGTCTCTTTTGTCTACTTTGGATATGACTATTAGGCAAATCTTTTCAAACTTTAATATTTTTATCCTTTGTTCAAAAATC
>NW_006996416.1:0-2296 GCF_000164805.1 Carlito syrichta
AGACCCAACCCACCAGAGTTCCCAAATATGAAGATAAGACATGCAGATAAATTATTATGATACAGTAGAAAAGGGAAGTAGAGGAAAGGTGCTACAGTGTCATATCAATTTAGAGGAAGGAGAAATTCTTTTTATGCGAAAGCTCTTGTGAAGTCCCTACTGCTAAGTTTCTAAGACTTACGAGTATCCAAACATGCAATACTTGCAGTACCTATGCTTATTGGTTAATTACCTCAAACTTATGTGGTGGATCTTGAAAAACATGTGAAATTTGGATTCAGGCATAGAATACAGGTGGGGATGGGAAAGGCGTTCTGATGAATGGAGCCCAGGAATAAAAGTATAAAGGTGGGAATACTTGCTCGTGGCTCCAGGCTGGTGTGGATGCAGGACTGCCAAGCAGTCAGATTGAGCTGGCACGGAAGGTGCTTTGCAGGGGAAGAGTGAAAAATGAGCTCAGTGGTAGTTTGGATCCAGTCTAAGATCTAGAATGCCAAGTAATAAGGGTTGGCGTAAGCAATGGGTTCATCCTTATCATCCACTAAGGAAGTAAAAGAGGACATAAAGTGGGTGGAATATGGTCTATGAGCTCTATTTACTATTTCAGAATGTTTAAAAATTAGGTTTTTTTGCTTTTGGTGAGAATGATATATGTATCATCTCTTCCTTAGTGAAACTGGCATGTTGATAAAAAGCTTGGCTTGATTGTTATTGGCTTCATAGGCATTTCTGGAATGGAATTGGGACTCCTGGCTCTGTTATCAGATCTACAGGCTGGCGGTCACTGCAAAGCATTTCACAAGCATTAGTTTCATTGCTTTTTCACACTGTAGGTGTAAGACTTTATATTATTGTGAAACCCTGATAACCATTGGTTATTCATGAAAACTTGACTCAGTATTGAAGTAGAAAGTGTGCCAGCACTTAATAAATGCCATTTGTTTGGTACATAGGAATTTTCAAAAACGTGGTGTCCATAAGCAGTATGTATGCTGTCCAGGGGAATGAGTAAAAGAGGTCCTCAGTGGAAGGAAGATTAAGTAACTCTAGTACTTGCCCTGTCATGGGGACATTTCATAAAGAAACCTTTGGATTTAAATTGATCACTTTCTAGTTTAAAGATAATAAGAGACAACATAAATATTTTATGTTAATTCTTTTTGGACCTAGATGGGGCATAAATTGAAAATAACGATATCTAATATATCTGATTTTTAAAAGTTGTTAAATAGTTTTAGTAACTTGGGAAAGAAAAGAGGGAGAAAATAGCTTCCTTGTTTTTAATTTTGAACTTTTCAATAAATTATTTCTTAAAACCACTAACCTGATGAAATTATTTTTCAAGTTATTGAAACTTTTGAAGGTCATAAATATGTAACAGAGGATTAATTGATATACTACAACACACTTGTATTTAGAATACCACATAGCCTTAATTAAAGATAAAATTGTAAAGCATGTATTTTATTAGAGTATTAGAGTGAACTAATTTAAACTGCAAAACTGTAGACATGATATGATCACATTTGTAAAAAGTGTGTGTGTGTGTGTGTGTGTGTGTGTGTGTGTGTGTATGTACGTGTGAATATGCATATATACTTAGGAAAACACTGGAAAACCATAAACAAATTTTTGACAGTAGTTCTTTCTAGGTGGTTAAATGGGGCTTTATTCTATAGACATATCTATATTTTATATTTGTGTATAATGAACATATGTTGTTCATATAATTTTTACTGATTGACAATTAAAGAAGACATAAATAGGTCTTCTTTTTACATTTTTATACCAGACATTCTAACTTTGGCTCATTAGGCAAGATGTGTTTTAGTAAAAGGCAGCCGAGTCCTTCCTTCATCTACTGTGTCTCAGACACAGGGGTCTGAGAGGCGTCTTTTGACCATTTTAGGTCTCCAGTCATCAAGGACTGGGGTTCCAAGAAATCCAATTTGTGAAACCTGATCTAAACATTTTCAAAATTACAAATTACAGCTATCAAGAGCCTTCTAGAAAGCGCCTTTTTGCAACAAGACTGATTAAATACATTGCAGTGGAGAGGGAAGGACTGAGAGATGAGGAAGGTGAAGCATTGTTAATGGAAATTATAATTGAACAACCTGAGAAATAGCAACCCTTTTCTTTTTTGTTCTTATCTTATTTCTTATAAACTAGTACAACAACATGTTAATAAAAGAGATTTGATTGCATATGCCAAATTGAGTTGTTAAAAACTTTTAGCTAGGAGACTTTGTAATAATAACTTTTATTTAGGAGACTTTGTAATAACAAGAATTAA
>NW_006996417.1:0-2033 GCF_000164805.1 Carlito syrichta
ACTGCCTAGTTGCATTGCTGGAACCATGACACGAACAGAGTGGAAGGACAAAGAATATGTTAGGGGAGAGTAGAGGAAGGAAATGAAGGATGGTGATTGGGGGTGAGAAAATATATTGAGGGGAGTTAGTAGGAAGAAATGCTTTTAGTTTTTACCAGTGCTTCTGTGTGTCATATGTTGCTTACTCCCGTCCTAGAACTATATAAACAACTGCAAAACAAAAGGTGTTTGCAATGCCTCTAAACATTTAATGAACTTTTAAGTTCAAATACAGTATAGGCCACATATAAGAAGGGAGAATAAAGGGAAAGAAAAGAAAGGAGAAAGGGGAAGGAAGTTGGAAAGAGAAAGGAGGGCAGGAGGGATCAATATAGACACACAAAAGATTGTCTATAATAGCAGGATAATGGCTTAAATATCTTGTCAAAGACAGCATGCACCAGCATGAGCCTAATGGTCTCTGCAATGACTAAATCAGGCTTTGTTGAACACCCATGGTAAGTAGGATCATAGATCTGTATTTCATCTGCTCTGTGACATTAGAGCCATTTGTTGTCAGTCAATCATTTGTTCATGTCTACAGTCAGCACCTAATTATGTCTGAATGGGAAAAAAAAATCCAGTTCTGTCTGATAATAATTCATTGTCAGTAAATCGAATATAACTCCAACATTCAAAGAAAAACTATCAATAAATCTATGTAGACTGCTGGTTTAAAAATGTATCTTATGACTGCTATATTTTTTCCCTTAAACAAGTAAAGTTTGATTTCTATAATAACACTAATTCTAATGTATTTCATTTCTTAATTCCATGATTAGTCATCCTCGGAGATAAACACTAGGCAACTAGCTTGGGATTAGATTTCTCATTAGGACATTAATGCATGTTGTGAACTGTGATAGCCTAATGTTTCCATCTCCATGTAATACACTTAGCTCGCTCAGCTCTCTTTATAGTATTGTAAGTCTGTTCACTGGTTTTTGTGTTGCTACTAACTCCCTGATCTGCAGCACTATTTCAGGTATACTTGGCAATTGGATAGCTGGTTTGAGACCTAAACTGCCTCATTAGTAATTTTTCTATTCAAACATATTCTATAGCAACTGCCATTTAACATTGCAGTGATTTTTTTCTTTTTTATGTTCACAATCCTTTATTCTTGCCATAAATTGGTAGGGATAAGGGTCAACTAATGATTTTCTGACCTTGATAATTTTCCCTTCATCACATGGTTCCAGAAAAAAATACAAACTTAAGGTGTGTGTGTGTGTGTGTGCGTGCGCGCTATTGATATAACAAATGTACGTATATCATGGATTTAGAAAAATGTTTCTTCGTTCTGCGGCTAAAACTATGATTTAATTAGCCCATCACATACTGGTTAACTTATTGTGCAACCTTTTGCAATTTAGTAATCTTTGAGAGACTACCTTGAAAGGCTATTGCTATTGTTATTTTGCTGGACTATTCGAAAGTGTACGAGTTAGCATAAGTAATGGGAACAGTCTCAGTGACAAATAAACCCTAAAATTTCATGTCTTGAACAAATAAAATTTATTATTTTTTTCTCCTGTGAGGTCCAATATGAATGCTCTAGATCAGGCAGTTCTCCATGGCAGTTGCCCTCTGAGATATGGGCTTCTTTGATCTACTCTAGAAATTCTGGATTAATCTAAGTACTTGGAGTTCTTCATGGATTCTCATCATCTGTCTAGCCGAAGTGATTCTGTACCAGAGAAAGATTTTGTAAGATGTGTTTGGAGACCATAGTTGGAAGAATCATAAATCATTCAACTGATATTTCTTAATCCACATCTGATTCACATTGTCCCATCACCTGTAAAGCAGCTTGCAAAGATAGTTTAGCTGTGTACCCATTAGCAAATGAAAGGTGTAGAGATCAGAGACCTGTGTCTCAGCTGTACTCCTCCAAAGCATAGAACATGTTTAGCACCATCCAAGGGAGATAATACAAAGTCCCATTCAGGCATTGCATACAGCAGGGTCTCCATCTCACAGCTCTTCTTGGT
>NW_006996418.1:0-2183 GCF_000164805.1 Carlito syrichta
GAAGACAACAGCCTGGGGGGTTATTAAAACCCAGGCTCCTGGTCCCCCAGCCTCAATCTCTGGGATGGGGTCCAGAGCCCAGGGACTCTGGCTCCAGGGATATCTGGGTACTCGGGATCTGGCTGTGCATCCAACCCCCAGGCAACGCCTGAACGGATGCCGGCCTCACTCTCTTCCGGGACCAGAGATGTCAGAGGGGCCTGGCATCTGGGCATCCTTCTGGCCCTGTTAAGGTTGCAGATACTTCCATTGGAATCCACCAAAGTTGTCATCAGGCATGAAGAATCCCCTGCAAACCCAGTCTTTTTGTGTTCCCTCATCCTGGCCAACACAGGTTTATGCTTCCATGTTGGGAACATTTGGGGTTGCATGTGTTTGTTTCTGATCCCATCATTCTGGGGCACAGCTCATTGTTTTTAATATACTGGATTGGGAAACCTACTGAGTACATAACTGAAAACTCTGACTTCCTGGTAACACTACCTTCATTTTGCTCTCTATGCTCAGCTAAATTTAATCCACTAAAGCTATTACCCTATTTTATAAAGAAACATGTTATTCAACACAAACATCAAAAACTATCAAACTTGTCACCTACTTAGTAAGTTTTTTTTTTTAAATTGTGCTTTCTCTGTAGGGAAATCGTGTTACCTATTACACACTTAGCATCACTGGTAATAGTAGTATTGTTAGAAACATGGAGTACACCATGAGAATGCACTGGTAGCTTTAAAGGACCCAAATCTATCCCACAAGGTTGGTTAATCATCATCCTTTATCTCCTTAGCACTAAGAAACAGTTAGACACTATGGTCCCAGTACCTTCAAGGTTCAGAAGTGGTTTTCCATGCACTTCAGAAGAGAGTTCTGGAGCAGCGGACACCAGGTTCACAGGGAGGTACGTGGATGGAGCACGCGGCTCTTTGCAAGTCGTGGAGTTGATGCAGCTCAACGTGTCCTTGCCAAGAGCATTTATTTACATAGTTACAAGCTGGAGTTCTGGTCGGTGCAAGGCGTGTGTGTTGGATCTCACCAAAGCCCTCAGAATGCCGAGTGCATCTTCTGTGGCCTATCATTCCCTGGCCAGCCATTTCCATGCCTCACACCCATGGAGGTGCCACGGAGTCCTCCATGAGGCCACACAGAAAGGTCCATCCAAACCTCCCAACTCGTGCATGGCCATGGCCCCCAAGGCCCTGGACCGAGACCCTCCTCACACACCACCCAGGCTCCTCCAGTCGTGGCACTGTGGTAAAGTGGTTTTCTGAAAGGGATTTGAAGGCAGCCAGGAGGCCTGAGCCACATCACAGAAAGCTGTCCTCCACCAGGTCCGAGGAGTCGATGCCAATGTCGTCCATCATGTCGATGTCTTCGATGGTCTCGTCCTCTCTCTTGATGAAGGTGGAGCTGCTGGAGCCGGTCTCGATGGCACTCTCCTCGGAGGTCTGTGAGCTGTGGGGAGGAAAATCAAGGTCACACCCCCATGCAGCAGCCCCAGAGGCAGGGAAGCACCTCTACATGAGCCCTGCAGTAGCCTCAGGCGGCTGGTGAGGCACGGTTCAGAGCCAGACACACCTTGCTGGGCCCATGGGAGGGCCAGTTTATGGCCACGTCCCACGCCAGTCTTCTCCCTTCCCTGTCAGCCCTTCCATAGAAGTGCTGACAAGCTGCAATTATTTCTATGTCCCTACCCAGGTCCAGCAAGGACAGGGCCCTAGTCACAAGCTAGGAAGGTAAGGCAGAGGTGTGAGGTTAGCCATAAGCTGCAGCCAGGCCTGCCAGGGCCCTCCTCCTCTCTCTTTATAGTCAGTGCCCTGTCCCGAAGGCCCCTTGTCCTAAAGGCCCCTTGTCCCAAAGGCCCTTGTCCTAAAGGCCCCTTGTCCTGAAGGTCCCTCATCCTGAAAGCCCCGATCCCAAAAGCACCTGTCCTGAAGGTTCCTTGCCCTGAAGGCTCCTATCCCAAAGACCTCCATCCCAAAGGCCCTTGTCCCGAAGGCCCCCCTGTCCTGAAGACCCCTGTCCTGAAAGCTCCCGTCCCAAAGGCCCTTATCCTGAAGGCTCCTGTCCTGACGTCCTCTATCCTGAAGGCCCCGTCCCAAAGAACCCATCCCAAAAGCCCCATCCCAAAGGCCCCCCTACGCTAAAGGCCCCTGTCCCAAAGGTCCCTTGCCTTGAAGGGTCCT
>NW_006996419.1:0-2059 GCF_000164805.1 Carlito syrichta
TTCAATCCTCTCCGTTCTATTCTATTCCATTCCATTCCGTTTCTCTCCATTCCATTCCATTCCATTCCTTTTCATGCCATTCCTGTTCCTCTCATTCCATTCCTTTCCATTCCATTCCTCTCCATTCCATTCCTCTCTCTTCTATTCCATTCCATTTCATTCCGTTCAAATCCATTCCACTCCATTCGATTCCACTCCCTACCATTGCACTCCATTCTTCTCCATTCCATTTATGTACTCTACATTCAATTCATCTCTAATCCATTCCTCTCTATTCTAATCCATTTCATTCCATTCCAATCCTCTCAGTTCCATTCGATTACATTTTATTGCATTCCTCTCTATTCCATTTCATTCCATTCTATTCTATTCTTTTCCATTCCATTCCATTCCTCTGCATTCCATTCCATTCCTCAACATTCCATTTCATCCAATTCCATTCCATTCAGTTCAATTCCATTCCACTCCACACCATTCCATTCCACTACATTAAATTCCATTCTTCTCCAGTCCCTTCCATTCCATTCCAATTCAATACATTCCATTCCACTCCAGTCCTCTTCATTTCATTCAATTCCATTCCATTCCATTTTTCTGCATTCCACTCCAATCCATTCTATTCCATTGCTCTCTAATCCATTACATTCTATGTAATTCCATTCATCTCAATTTAATTTCTCTCTATTCCACTCCATTATTTCCATTCCTTCAAATCCACTCCATTCCATTCAATTCCTTTCCTCTCCATTCCATTCCGTACAACTTTCCTCCATTCCTTTCCTCTCCATTCCATTCCTTTCCACTCCTTTCCATTCCAATCCTCACCATTTCATTCGATTCCTCTCTATGCTTTTCTAGACCATTCCACTCCCCTACACTCCATTCCATACAAGTCCATTCCATTCCTTTTCATTCCTTTCCTTTGTTTTCCAGTACATTCCCTTCCATTCCATTCCATTCCACTGCATTGCACTCCATCACATTGCATTCCGTTCCATTCCATTCCATTCCATTCCATTCCGTTCCATTCCATTCCTTTCCATCTATTCCATTCCATTCCATTCCTCTCAATTCCATACCTTGCCCTACCATTTGTCTCGATTCCTTTCCATTCAATTACATCCTTTTCCTTTCCATTCCATTCCACTCATCTTCATTCCATTCCATTGTGCTGCATTCCAATCCATTCCATTCAATTCGAATGATATCTTATCCCTTCTTTCCTTTCCAATCCTTTCCACTCCACTCCATTCCATTCCAGTCCATTCCATTCCTTTCCAGACACTTCCATTAAATTCCATTACATTCCTCTCCAATCCTTTCCTCTCCATTCCTACCATTCCATTCCATTCTATTCCTTTCCATTCCCTTCGTATCCAATCCATTCCATTCCTCTCCATTCCATACCATTTCTCTCCATTCCATACTATTCCATTCCATTCCATTCCATACCATTTCTCTACATTTCATACCATTCCATACCATTCCATTCCAATCTATGACATTCCATTCCTAACCACTCCATTCCATTCCATTCCATTCCTCTCCATTCAATCCCATTACACTCCATTCCATTCCACTACACTCCATTCCATTCCAATCTTCTTCATTGCATTCCACTCCTCTCCATTCCTTCCCATTCCATTTGATTCCAATCCATTCCACTCCATACTTTTCCTCTCCATTCAATTTCTCTCCATTCCATTCCTGTCTATTCCATTCAATTCCCTTCCATTCATATTTTCTCCATTCCATTATATTCCTCTGCATTCCATTCCATTCCATCCCATTCCTTCCATTCCATTCCATTCCATTCCTCTCCAGTGCATACCATACCATTACACTCCATTTTATTCCGTTCCATTTCTCTCCATTCCATTTCTCAGAAATTCATTCCATTGTCTTCCTCTCCTTGCCATTCCATTCCTTTCTATACCATTCCACTTCACTACATTCCATTCCTCTCCATTCCATTCCATTCCATTCTTCTGCATTCCATTTCATTTTTTCTCCATTTCATTCCATTCCATTTCAATCCACTCCATTCCATTCCTGTCTA
>NW_006996419.1:2696-4212 GCF_000164805.1 Carlito syrichta
CATTCCGTTCCATCGCATTCAAAATCTCTCCATTCCACTCCATTCTATTCAATTCCAATCACCCCTTTCCCTTTCTTCCCATTCCATTCCTTTCCACTCCACTCCATTACATTTCACTCTATTCCATTCCATTCCTCTTGATTACATTATAATCCATTTAAATTCTATTGCATTCCTCTCCATTCCATTCCATTCCCTTCCTATCAATTACATTCCATTCCACTCCATTCCATTACATTCCTCTCTATTCCATTCCATTACATTCCTCTCAATTCAATTTAATTCCATTCCTTTCCACTCATCTCCATTCCATTCCATTACTCTCCATTCCATTCAAATCCACTCCTCTCCATTACAATACAATCCATTCCATTCCTTTCCATTCCATTCAATTCCACTCCATTCCATACCATTTCTCTGCATTTCATACCATTCCATTCCATTCCAATCTATGCCTTTCCATTCCACTCCACTCCATTCCATTCCATTCCATTCTATTCCTCTCCATTCCATTCCATTCCATTCCACTCCATTCTATTCCACTACACTCCATTCGATTCCAATCCTCTTCATTTCATTCCACTTCTCTCCATTCCTTTCCATTCCTTTCAATTCCAGTCCATTCCACTGCATACTTTTCCTCACCATTCAATTCCTCTCCATTCCATTCCTTTCTATTCCATTCAATTCCCTTCCATTTGAATTCTCTCCATTCCATTATATTCCTCTGCATTCCCTTCCATTCCGTTCCATTCCTTCCATTCCATTCCATTCCTCTCCATTCCATTCCATTCCGTTCCAGTCCTCTCCACTGCATACCATACCATTCCACTCCATTTCATTCCGATTCATTCCTCTCCATTCCATTCCTCGGAAATTTATTCCATTCCATTCCTCTCCTTGTCATTCCATTCCTTTCTGTACTATTCCACTTCACTATATTCCATTCTATTCCTCTCCATTCCATTCCATTCTTCTGCATTCCATTCCATTTTTATTCATTTCATTCAATTCCATTTCAATCCACTCCATTCCATTCCTGTCTATTTTATTCACTTCCATTACAATCCATTCTATTCCATTCCACTGCATTCCATTCCATTGCATTCCTCTCCATCCCATTGCATTCTGCTCCATTCTGTTTCTTTCCTCTCTATCCATTCCATTCGTTCCATTCCTCACCATTCTATTCCTCACCTTTCCATTCCATTCATTTACACTCCATTCCTTTAAATTCGATTCCATTCCATTAAATTCCATTTCTCTCTATTCCATTTTATTCCTCTCAATTCCATTCAATTACATTCCACTCCATTCCATTCCATTCCTTTCCATTCAATTCCATTCCACTCATCTCCATTTCATTCCGTTCCATTGCAATTAAAATCTCTCCATTCCAATCCATTCTATTCAATTCGAATCATCTCCTTTCCCTCCTTTCCATTCTGTTGGGAGCCAACATCTATAGCTACATGGCTGAGGCCTGTAAAGGTCCATCTGGAAGATCGCCTCTGAC
>NW_006996420.1:0-1847 GCF_000164805.1 Carlito syrichta
TACAGTTGAAAGAATTCTTTGTAAAAGTCAGTTCTGATCATGTTTCTGGTGCGCACACACACACACACACACACACACACACACACACACACACACACACACACACCTTTATTTATTATCTTCAATATCAGCACAAACAAGCATAATTGAGGGTATGTCTGTCTTTCTACCTATTCAAAGTTCCTCCTGACATCTCAGGGTGGAGCCCCCTTCCTCAGAGAAGCCTTCCCTGGCCTCCAGACAGATTCCTCTACCCTGAGTCCTCAGAGTAGCACTTGTCCTTTGTAGCACTTGCCACATTTGTAATTCTGTATTTTTGTAGTCCTCCTGTCACCCCAATGAGACTACAGGCTCCATGAAGACTGAGACCCAACCACTTTTGTGCATAGTTGTACCCTAGCAACTAGCACAATGTTTGACTTATAATGAGTGCTCAATAAATACTAATGGAATGAATGTTGAATGCTATATTCCAAAGGCGCATTTGCTAAACCCTAGACATTCTCAGAGTAATTTATTGAGCACTGGTCAACCATCTACAATATTTATTCAACATCTATGACATGCTAAGCAATGTTCCGGGCAATAAGGATATAGCTGTGGCCATAACATGCATCCCCTGCTTCATGGTACCTATATTCTAAGTCTGTTATAAATTGGCCGTTGGATTTTGTAATGTAGTTTCTACCAGTCAAGTAGCTTGGATTACAAGAATTCCACAGCTAATCGACTCTGTAATCTTAGAAGCTGCCTAATCTCTGCAGCTTCCATTTCCTCTCCTATAACATGAGAAAGTCGGATAGGATGATCTTTAAGTTTTCTTCTATCGATTCATTGTTATTATTGTGTTCTAAATGATAAAGTTGTATACACGTTCCTGATAGAAAATGACTTACCAAAAATAATCACCTCATTTGTGACTCACTAATAGCTTACCATCTCTGACTCCCATATATTTAATGAGTTGTTTCTCTTGAGTCAACTTTTGAACCTAAAATCTTTAAAAACTACTGCCCTAGAAGCTTCCATCTAAGGAAAATAAGGCTGTTCATTTGTCCCAATAAGGGACATTTGTTTCCCAGCATGGGACAAATAAGCAAGTACATAATGCAAAAAATAAAATTAAGTATGTATTGTTTCCTTCAACTGAAGGGTAAAATTGCATATTGTTTGGTGAGGAAAGAATTAAACATGAAAAATATCTCAACAAATTTTAGAAATGGTGTCAAAGATAAAGAGGAAAAAAAATCCTAAATTGCCTTGCAATAGTTACTAAATTTAGAAATGATATACAAAATATTTTTCTTCTATGCCATGTTTTAATATGGATGTGAATTTAGAGACCTATAAAGTTCAATTTTTTAATCTCTCAAAATGTGGAAACAAAGACCCAGAGGTGAAATAATTTGGACAAGGTCAAAGGTTATCAATGACAGCATCTGGCATAAGTTCCTCCAGTTGTGAGTATGTTGACAGTAAGGACATGGATTCCCAGATAAAACACAAGTTTCCTTTATACATTCAACCCAATAGTCATTCATCTATTTGATAAACCCTATTTTGAAAATGCAAAATTAAACTGAGAAGAGTGAAGTTAACAATAGGTTTTCTAGCTCTGTGGAATCCTATGGGGAAGATGAAGAGTAAGAGATAGAAACTTCCAGAACAGCAAATCCTGACAAAGCTGGCAGGATGACTGGGTGGGACCTTGGAAGCAAGAGGCCAGCACCAGTCCCAGAGTTGTCTAAATATAAGTTCTTAAAATTAAAAGAGGTTTCTCAATTATCATTTCTATTTATTCTCATTTCTTTTTAAATTAAAAAAATACCAGAAAAGAAAAAAAAAAA
>NW_006996421.1:0-1751 GCF_000164805.1 Carlito syrichta
ACCTCAGCCTTCCAAGTAGCTGGAACTATAGGCGCGCACTACCATGCCTGGCTAATTTTTAAATTATTAGAGATGAGGTCTCACCGAGTTGCCCAGGCTAATCCATTCGCCTTGGCCTCCCAAAGTGCTGGGATTACGGCTGAGCCACCGAGCCTGGCCAAGAAATTATATTTAGGTACATGTGAAATTATTTTAACTTCCCAAAGCATCTCATTATAGATTGTACCTGAGACAGTTTTCTAGGGATAACAATATTTATGTCCTGGATAATAATATCATCATAAAACAAATTTTTGTCACTTTTTTCTCCAGGTATTTCTTTCTTCTTCTTTTTTTTGAAAGCAGGATTTATTAAGAGGACAGAAAAACTCTCATGGGGGAGGGGACATGAGGGAGTTGCCTCTCTCCAGGTATTTCTGTTAACTCTCATATTTTTATTCTTTTCCCCTAAATGATTTATACTTAATGAGGCTAATCACCAAAAATAATGCTTGAATCAGATTAAGTGATCCATTAGTTTTAATAATCATTTTTCTTTAGTTCTTTGAAAATGAAAAGTTGACCATGTACTGAGGACTAGTACATACTAGTCCCTGCACAAGATGCTGGCATTAGGTAAAATTGCTCAGCTTCTGAACAGGCAGTGGAATGGACAACAAGTCAGCAGGCAATCATTCCCAGCATAATAAGCGCTTCATTAGAGCCAGCATGGGGTTGGGTTGGAAATAGCCAGTAAAGACATGCTGGAAGAGTTGGCTTCTATACACCTGAGCTGCAGAGTATCGATTAGAGTTAGGAGCTGTACAGGCAAAGACTAGATGCAACAGTACGTGTTCACTGGCACAAAACAGATAATGTGCCTTTCCATGGACCAAAGCTGCTAATTTCTTACCATGCCTCGTAAGTGAATTCACTTTAAGTTGCTTAACAGTTTACATTCAGGCCTGGGTAAAAGAAGGATATGTTTATAATGCAATGTTTAGTCTAAGGAAAAGTCATGCTTATTTTTGAAGATTATTAGCTTTAAGTGCTTGGCATCAAAATATATTTATTCAAAGCATAGGAATATATCTTTAAAGTAATTGGATCATAAATTAGTTGTAATAAATGTGTGACTAACTTGACTTAAACATGTAGTTGCTTCCATATATAACTCTCTAACAGAGATAAACCATATTGTCTTTTAAGTAACAAAAATTGGTATTCTAAATTAGGAAAGAGGAAACCATGCTTTTCCATTCTCTTCTTCTGAGTGAACTTTGGCATCAGACACATCTTGAACCAGTGACTTTACCCCTTCTAACCTCAGTATACTCATTTGAAAATCAGAGATAATGGCTTCACAGAAATGTGGAGATTTTTTATGAAAGAGAGGATTTATGTGAAATGACCTTTGCATGTAGTAGTCACTCAGTAAATATTTGTACACTGAATAAATGAACAGAATAGTCACAACATTACTTTTTTCCCCTTCTCGTTGCAATTTTTACATCTTATATTTTATTCCGATAGAAATGAGACTCGTAAGTTTTTAGAATTTGAAAATCTTTGACTTTGAATTTGGAAAAGATTCATTAAATAAACCACAGCAACATAGACCATAATTTGAGAAATGGCCCATAAGTATTATTTCATGTAAGGAAAACAAAAAGCTTGCTTATAATTTGTAGCACCTAGATTAACCAAAAGTCAGGATTCAGAATATTTTTTAAACTATATATATTTTCTCTCTCTCTCTCTCTCATGAACAT
>NW_006996422.1:0-1527 GCF_000164805.1 Carlito syrichta
AAACCCACAGGCTCAGACAATCCATGCACCTTGGCCTCCCAAAATGCTGGGATAACAGGCTGAGCCACCAAACCCGGCTCAAAACTTTTTGAGGCAGTCACATGGGACAAGAGAGCAGGAATGAATGTCCAGAGAAAGGGTCCAAGCACTGTGGGGTCAACAGATAACCTGGCACTTCTGGGGTATATGATGACAATGTGGAGCCCACTGCAGACATATCTCATCTGCCTGAGAATTCTGTCTGGGGTTAGTGCTGCTCCTGTGACCTAGTGGAGTCTGAGAAAGAGGAAGGACAGAAAAGTTGCATGGAAGAAGCATGTGGGGACGCGTGCCTCCTGGGCTAATGCCTCAAGCATCTCTTATCAGCACCTCATAAATAGCCAGGCTGGTTGCCACCAGGGATCACATAGTCTGTCCCCAGAAACACAAAAAGGCTGTACTCGGAGGTAGCATCCACCTCAAGGCTGTACTGCCTGCCCTTTAGGAAGAACTTTCTCCACTGTAGTCTCCTCCTCAGTTGCAAAATTTTCCCCCAAGAGGCCAGGAATATCATTTTTAAAAAATTACAATGAAGCACTAACTAGGAGCCAGTCACTACACTAGACCCAAGGAAGACACCAAGAGAGACAAGGTCTTTGTATGGAGTTGCTTCCTAGTTGGGATATTGACCTGAAACAAATAACCAGGATACATTTGGATTGTCATAGGTCATATCAGCTTACCTGAGAGACAGTAACTTTGGGTAGGGGATGGACAGACTCCAGGTAGAAAGGTCTCTTCCAGTGTCCCAGTGAAGTTCTGTTACCAGGATGCAGATCCCACCACCGACACTACATAGTCGGCCCTGAGGTGATGATGATGTGAAGCCAAGCTGAGTCAGCCTTCTATTGGTCATTCTTCCCTCTCTTCCTGCTGTGCCATGGCCACAGTCTCACTTCAAGGACTATAGACAGGGGGGCCCTCCTGCTGTCCCTCCCCATGGCTCAGGTCTCTGGAGTCATATAAAGAATACATCCACCCACTCATCCATACCCATCTTAAGTCCATCTCCTCTGCAAAACCCTACTTAGTCTATCTACACCCCAGGGCTCTTCCTCATTAACTCATTTGTCAAACATGGGTTGGACCTTTAGTGAGTGTCAGACTGAGTAGTAGGTACTAAAGATTCGAAGATGAGTAGCACATGGTCCCTGTCTTTAAGCAGACTGCCATGTATTTTTAGCTGTTTATTTATATGCCTATATTTGGTCTCTCTAACTTGATTGTAAGCACTTTCAAGGCCAGGCTCATATCATAGAAATGCCTCTAGTCTAAGGGGTATACACAAGGTACTTAATAAATTAACAAATGCATGTTAAATGAAGGAGTGTTACTTTCACAAATCAAAAATGACCCCGTGAATAAGACTTTTTTTTTTTTTTGCCAAAAGTCATTTTTGCAGAATATTCTTGACAGTCTTGTTCTGTTGAGGGGGAGGAGCCTGAACCAACTATGAAAGCCAACATCCGTGGTGTCTCCTGGGCTACC
>NW_006996423.1:0-1879 GCF_000164805.1 Carlito syrichta
ATTGGTATGGCATTTTTTGGGAGGATGATGAAAACATTTTGGAAATATATAGTAAGTACACAACATTTTGTGTACTAATTACCACTAAACAGTTCACAATAAAATGGTTAATTATATGTTATGTGTATGTCCTTTCATTAAAATATACTTCTCAGAGCATATCTTGCAAGGTAAAATATATATCACTACATGTCTAATAACTGGGTTAATAACTAAAAAGATGGAGGTCAAAGTAGAGTAATATCATTCTAGCCAATTAACTTAGGAAAGGTTTTACTGCCTGGCACACTTAAGATAGGAGTAGGAATGACTTAATAGGTGTTCACCTAGAACTCCACTCTGATAATTCTGTTCATCTAGGATGATATTAAGCTTATTTTTCTAGATATGACTGTTAATTTCCAGAGCTGTGAAGTATCCTATGTTGCCAGGCGCAGTGACTCACACCTGTAAGTGTTGTGGAGGAGAGAGGATTGACTGAGCCCAGGGGTTTAAGACCAGCCTGGGTAAATTGGCAAGACCTTGTCTCTACAATAAATCAAAAATTTAGCTAAACATGATGGCACATACCTGTGGTTCCAGCTACTTGGAAGGCTGAGGCAGAAGAATCACCTGACTGAACTCCAGCCTGGGCAACAGAGTGAAAAAAAAGAAAAAGAAAAAGAAAGTAGCCTATGTCAAATAAGCTATTGAATTACTATTCACAAATACTCAGTTCTCCAGTGTGCAGCAGTTCCTAAGTTATTCACAAGTAAGAAATGTATTCACCTTTGCGATTTTTTTTTTTGAGTCTCACTCTTTCCATTTATCCAGTGACTTACCCACGCTTTGCTTCAAGTTCACTTATCTGCTTACCATTAAATAAGGGATGCTCTCCCTCATCACAACAAAATCAAATCACCCTCCTTCTTTGAAGAGACAAAGTATATTAATAGTAATATAAGAAATGCAGATGATAGGGTCTATGATAATTCAGTATGTCAAATGATTATATATTCCAGAGTAGCTGGGGAAAGTCTCAGAAAGCAAGCAAGATGTGAATGAGAGCTTGGAGGACAAGTAAATTTTGATTGTAGGAAGAAGGAAGGCTGGAGATTGAGGGAATTTGCATATCCTGTGTCTGTGGAAAGCATTGCCTTCTCAAGCAAGAAGAAGCCCTATCCACATGCCTTTAAAGAGTACTGAGTTCTAGGCTGCTCAGTATAGGAACATACACTGTAATTGTGATTTTCTTTTGGGTTTACTTGGTCTTATGTCTCTTCTTAAATTAGAACCTAAATATCAACATTAGGATGACAAAACTTTAGTTGATATTGAGTCAGCACCCACTACTGAGTGCGATTCATATACAGTTTGCCAAATACATGACTTGAGGCTATACAGAAACTTTCAAATTACAAGTGATATCCAGAAATAATTGCATTGTGATTCTTGTATCACTACTCCAGTTGGAAGATCACTCCCTTTTATGAAATATACTTTTTGTTGTTGTTGTTATAAAGTATATTACAAAACTCAGCGTTTAAAGTACAATTTCGAGTTTCATAAGAGGGCTAACTCATTTATGTTATTTCTATTGTTTTGGCCATTTCTGGTTCTATTGCTTCTGTATGTGAAAAGAAAAAAATCCGGTCAGGGCCTTACTTGTCCAGTGCAAGAATTCTGCTAGTGCCCTCTGTAAATTGCTTGTACATGAATTTATACAAAATGCTTTATGTTGTAATGTTAGGAAAGGTACTGAAAGAATTTCTGACTTTAGGTGGAAAAAAATAATATTTTCTAGACTGAGTACCCAAGGAACAATATGTTTTTCTCTTTATAATAATTGAGTTCTTAAAGTTTGCAAAAAAACAAAACAAAACAAAATACTCCTAAGTCA
>NW_006996424.1:0-1252 GCF_000164805.1 Carlito syrichta
AAAAATTATGTAGGCAAAAAATTAAAATGTAGCACAGACAATAATCTATTCACAGTGAGGAAAATCTCCAAGTAATGATTTTGGAATTCCTACTAAGTTATCAAAAGAAGGAGAAAAATCCAATTCCATTTCTCTTTACAAATCCATTATCTTTAGTCCTATGGAAAACAATGAACTATACTATTAAGGCGGATATATCTGGGTGTCCCTCGGTGATAATAGAACCACAGGGGAAATAAAACAGGGTAAGAAAATGGGATCACTTTTATAACTACATTTCAAAATGGGTGGCTAAAGGGTAACCAGTGGTTATAATGCTCTGATTTTCAGAAAAGCCTATTGAGGCAATCTTCAAAGTCTTAGGGAGTTAATCTGAGCTTTGGGCATATCATTAATAAGAAGATAAGAAGGTATCCACCAAGCAATGTATCTATTTATCAGTCAAGGCAATGTGTTTGGAAGCTTTACTGATACATACACACACTTATAGCATACACATTTGGCAATATTAGCAATCTGGACAAGAGGTGATTAAAGGTTACAGAGTTCAAAGTTATTATCCTGTCTTGCCCTGATGGTGCTAAGAAAAATACAGCGTTGCCCATGTAGGATTCCATATTTTCTCTATCCAGTACACACACATCTACACACACACACACACACACACTATATATAGTATGTACTAGGTGTGAAAAGGAGGAAAAGGCATAAATTTTATAGGGAGGTTTGAATACTAAGTTTTGTGCATGGACACATTTTTAATCCTTCCCTACCTAGCATCCACCCACTACAATTACAACAGAACACAGAAAGTTGTGAAGTCATATGTGTCCTACTTTTGCTACCATCGTTGTACAAGTATCTATCTGTCACAGAGTGGCTAAGGGTAAAGTCAACCCTCCTTATGTTTAGAATGGAGACTTGATTGGGTGTGTGTGGCACAGCCTAGACTAGACATACATTAGAAAGGATGGCTGCTTTCTGGCATGACATTAAGCCATAGCAAATGATAAGCTCCCTGAGAAGAACTCTCCCACTGCGCTCAGGTTGTTTCCTTCTCTTTCCCCAAAATGCCTGAAATCCATTCAGTCATTAAAATAGCTTTCCTTTGGGTGGTACATTATACAACAGAAGAAAGAGTAAGGTCTATTCTTAACAAACTGTCAATAGCTATTCCATGAAAAATTTCTCCCATTACAAAGCCAGCAAAGATCAGGGAGAATTCATCAGAGCTGAGATCTGCAAGTTCTTT
>NW_006996425.1:0-1739 GCF_000164805.1 Carlito syrichta
AGCTAAGTACGCACGGAGCACATATACTTCTCAGGGCACGGGGGTCGATTTTGTGCTACAGCAAAATGATAGACCACTGTACACACCTATTCCTTTGAGTTATAAGAGAAACTTCAGGACCAAGGATTTGCTGGTCCTGACATATGTGAAACTCCCAATAGAGATGTCAGCCAACCAGTGCCAGAGATGGAGAGGACAGAGCAAAGACCCTGAGAGAAAACTCAAATTCTCAAAGGGAGTGATGGAGAACGGGCATGAATTGGGCAAAGTCTGCGCAGCCACAGGCCTGACCCACAGGTTCTGGTCTCCTGTGAGTGGGAACATTTTCAGCCTCACCCCTTCACAGCCCCTACAGCAAGGCCTGGGACCCTGCCAGAGCTTGTTCAGCCTAGGCCAGTTCTTTTCCTGGAGGGCAGTTTGATCTTTTCTTTTCTTCTTCTTCTCCTTCTATGTCTCCATGTCCTCTCTTTGGGAACAACTGGAACTTTGGTTTTAGTGGTGAGACTGAACCCTTGTTGCCCTTCGGAAAAGAGCAAATGGACTCCTGGTGGGAGTGGTCATTGGTACAACTTGTTGGAAACGGTTTGGCAGAATCTACCAAAGCTGCACATCCTTTATGCCCCAGGAAGTCCACCCCTAGGTGTCCGTTCAAGGAAGACATACGAGGTCCGGCGATTAAGTTCATGAATCAATCCTAGAAAAAGTGGTACACATCTCATTGCTGAATATCACTAGGGTCACCTTCGAAGTACTCCCCTACTCCCTCTGGGAAGCTATGCTCCAATGTCAGTGCCTAGTCCACCTGTCAAAGCAATGTTGGAGCTCTTTTTCTGGAACGGCCATCAGAGCTGTATGGAATGTCATCAAATGTCTTCCTTTCGATATTTCCTTTTTCTTTGGGTAAGGAGAAAAGTCATTGGGGGCCAGATCAGGTGAGTAGGAAGGGTGTTCCAATACAGTTATTCATACAGTGCTGCCAACATAAGTGCACAGTGGCAAGTTCGCAAACTTAATTGTCAGACCTCAACAAATAACAGTGACAGCTCTGATGGTATGTATTCACGATGGAATGAGGCGTATAGCACTTTTTCTAGGATGGTTCACGAACCTAAATCAAGTGTTCTATTCCTTGATCTTTGTGGTGGTAACATGGACATATACATAGCTGAAAATTAATTACGGTAAGCATTTCAGTTGCGTGCACTTTATTGTGTTTATCTTGTACCTAAACAGAAAAAAAAATGACAATGAGTGGCGAACAGGTTTCCTGTGTGTTGTGGGTTTTTCTGGAGCTTATAGTGGTGTTTCCTTAAAAATGAAGAATTGATCATCCCATAAAAAAAAAAAATAGTACAAATGTCACTTTGCCTCCTGGACTTTGGAGTCTTTCCATGAAGAAATAATTTTGGAGGGAAATGACATTCTAGTCGTAGAACTTTCTCCCTCTAAGGGGGGGTGATCCATGCCCCCTCCCCTCTGTGTTGAGGTCTGAGCAGCAGCAAATAGTTTCAACTTTCAGATGTCATCTTCCAAGCAAAGAGTTCTCATTATGGTCTAATTACCTTGGCTATTGGAAACAGGAAATGAATAGCTAAGCTATTGAACTTGGAGAAAAAGAAGAGAACAACTTCCTACTAATATTTTTGAAAGGTTCAAAAAGATCACTGCCCAGTCTCCTCAGGGCTATTAGGTACATTCAAAATTTGCCTAATTATATATTTTAGCAAGAACCCCCCCCC
>NW_006996426.1:0-1135 GCF_000164805.1 Carlito syrichta
CTGGTTTGCAAATGGTCATCTTCTCATTGTGTCCTCACATGGCAGAGAGCAGAGAGAGAAGGCAGGCTCTCTCAGGTCTCTTGTAAGAACACAAATCTCAGTCATGAGGGCTTCACCGTCATGACTTACCTCCCAATAAAGGCCCATCCCATCCTCAAATACTATTGCATTGGGAATTAGGTTTCAACACATGAATTTGACAACTACCAAATGGCAGAAACAATGTTTATGGGACACAAACATCAGTCCACAGCAAAGTGAAAATACAGAGCAGCTGGTGTGTGGCACGAATTAATTCGAATTACTTTCTAAGCCACAAAACTACTATAAAGTAAATATTATGGTAGGTAGTGGCTTATATATCACATAAATAATATACCTGGTTATATATACATATATATATAAATACACGTAGAATATCACAAGATATTATATAGGTTCATAAAATCATGACTAAACTTTATACTATGGCCTAAACTGAATTATAATAAAAACAGAAATGATCAAAGAAAATAAAACATATGAACAATATATCTAATGTTTACAATTTTTAGACTTTTAAATATGTTTACATGTAGCACATCACGTTCATGATTTGGGCAAGTATGAGAAAAGAGGATGAAGACGTTGAAAAGTAGTTATATTGCTCATAAACTGACTTCTTTCACAAATGTTTAGGATTTTGTTCACGTTTTCATGTATCATGTTCAGCTTGTACTTCTCTTGTCTTGGTTTGATAACATGGTGCTACTAAAAATAGCAATTACTAACTCACCAGTTCTGCCTTTTTATATCTCTTTCATCTATTAAAACAAGTGTATTAGTATTTTTCTCATGAATATTAGAAGTGCATTTTCTAACTGATATAGATCCAACAATAAGCATATATATATATGTATATATATATATATATATATATATATCAAGGCATTAGGCAAGAGATACTAAATTAAGGATAGCGAATTTCTAACCCTTCTCTCCCACCCATTTATCCTTGTAAATAGAGTGTTAAAAATTAAAAAAAGGTTAGGAAAAGCACTTTTATGTTTTATATAATATGTGGATGTCCAATATATTTTGTTATCATTAAAAAGTCACTTTAGAGCTGGGCTCGGTGGCTCAGCCTGTAATCCCA
>NW_006996427.1:0-1395 GCF_000164805.1 Carlito syrichta
ACACACACACACACACACACACACACACAAGTTCACAAACAACACACAAAAATATGCATCGGCAAATGTTTTGTCTTTCTCTTAATTATATAGACTCAGACTCACATATACATGTTTATGGGACATTTATAATGCTATCATAGATTTTCTTTAACATACAACAAAACAGTATTATTTGACTTCCTTTTAAAGATGTCTAACTTAAGTCATGGTTTTGTAAAATATAATTATTCATTTTTTCAAACACAAATATTTTATTAGAAGGATTATTTTCATTTAAAATTACATTTATGACTCCAATCAAATTGTTTCTAAAGCTACGGATCCTTTTATGTTAAAAAACCAACCATGCATTATAGAATACTGTATTTGGCAATGTTCTTTAAAGTATTCCTGACCTCTGAATTTTCTCTGAATGTCAGGCAAACTCAAATTAAAAGGAAAGGCTCAATTTATGTGAACATATTTCAAACATTTGCAATTAGTTTCTAGCTTTCTGAACATGCAGTATCATTGAATTTATTTTAGTTAGTTTTTAAGGACATGAAATCCAAAACTAAAATACAATACTCAGTCTTCTTTCTAAATTCTGAATTTCCACATAATATAGAGAATGGTCAAGGTTATATAATTCTCAAGTGACAGAGGTTTGTTAAACAAATTTAGGGCAAATAAAGAATATGCTTCTTACATAACAAAGTAAATATTTTTATATACTTAAAACTGTTTCTTGTTATAACACGAAAGAACTAACCATGCCACGCTTTGATTAAAACAGCTGTTCTAATCAATCTTCATCTTAAGGAAGTGTTCATTACCTCTTGCTTTAAGTTTCTGTTAGTTACAACATCCCACCATCCTCTCTGGTTTCAATCATTATATTTTAGGGGAAGGGGAGTCTTTTTCTGCCAAAGTAATATTTTTAAATAGGATCTTGATGTCTTCTTCAGATTCATTACTAGTCAATAACTAGAGACTTCTATTGACTAACCCTAGTTGACCAAAAAGATTCATTCTTACCTCCATCCTATTTTAACAAAAATCTTCTCCTAACTCTTATTTTCTTTTCTTAATTTTCCCCCCCTCAGACAGCAGTTCTAAGAAATTGTTCACAATTTGGTGATTTCATCATCACCCACTCACACTTATTTAACCTCATTTGCCCCAACAGTGCCTAAGCAACTGATTTTCTCTACCAGTAGTCACCAGTTTAGGCTATAATTTTCTTATCCTGTGGTGTCTTTTTTGCATAGTTCTCTATCTGATCTCCCCAATTTCAATGATATTTATTAACTCCTGAAAGATTAAGCTTTCTAATCCTCCTAACATATAGTTTTGTCAAATATCTTTATTGTGGAGTGTAGAGACAGTAGATTGGGGAGGAGGCAGAAAGGA
>NW_006996428.1:0-1094 GCF_000164805.1 Carlito syrichta
CCAACTCTTGCCTGACAGCAAGGATGTGTGTGAGCTCCCGGAACAATCGGCTAGGAGCTAGGGCAGCCATCGGGCACAGAGCGATCAAGGTGGTCCGACAATGCTGTGGCCAGTCCAGGTTCCAGATGGCCTGTCTGCCACCTTCGAGTGGGGGGAGAGCCCTTTCTCTCCCAATCACCCCATCTTCCCATGCCCACGTGTTCCTTTCCCTGGAGAGAAGTGGACACAGGTCGTGATGCACATGGGAGGCATCTCTTTTGTTGCCAGAATCTCCATCTCCTGGGCTGGGGTGCACTGGCATGATCATGACTCCCAGGCTTCAACATGTGGGGCTCAGGAGATCCTCCTGCCTTGGGCTCCGAGCAGCCAGGATTTCAGGGGCCAACACGTCTGACACGATTTTGGGGGCCTCTCACTGAGACGAGGTCTGGCCACATTGCCAGGCTGGTCTCCCAGCCTTGGTACCAGGCTGCCTCCCATCTCAGCCTCCCAGTGTGTGGGCATTGTGGCCATGAACCACGGTGCCCTGCCTGGACTTACACATTCTGACAGTAGTGGCGATGCAAACGTACGCCCCTGGAGGGAGGCCACTGAATCCCTTGTAGCTGGGACTGCAGATGCCACCATGCATGACACCAGTGTTTGCATTATGGGGAGTGATGAGGTCCCACCAAGTTTCCCAGGCTGGTCTCCAACTCCCAGGTTCCAGCATTCCCCTGCCTCCTTCTCCAAAAGCCATAGTCTGAATTTCTGCCAATTCACCGTATTTCAGAAATGTTAGGCCCAAGACAGGGTCCTCATTCCCAAATGATCTCTGTCTGTTCATGATGATCCTAATTCCATCCACAAATGGATGCTCCCTTTTTTTCCTTTTACATTTTTCTTTGAATCGGAGTCTCACTCTGTCACCCAGGCTGGAGGGTGGTGGCTCACTCCTGGCCATGGTGGCTTGGACACATCAGGCTCCAGCTAAACTTTCTCTGACCTACTGAGGAGCTGGAATGACAGACCTGCACCACCAAGCCTGGCTTGTTTGGAATAGAGGGTAGTGACTAGGTCTCATCAAGTTGCCTGGGCAGGTCTCAGTCCACGGG
>NW_006996429.1:0-1995 GCF_000164805.1 Carlito syrichta
CTGGGCTCAGGCAATCCTCTTGCCTTGGCCTCCCAAGGTGCTGGGATTACAGGTTTGAGCTACCGTGCCCAGCCCTACTTTGTTCTTAATAGTCAATCTGGACCCTTATTCTCCAAAAGCTGTACAAACATGGGTGTTGATGGGTTTCCAAAATGAAAACGCTTTACTCTACCTTTTAGTTGCAGAATAGGGGAACCATTTAATAACCTGTGAGTTTATAATCATGGCAAAATATCCCGCCTCTTTGCTGGTATGAGATTTCTTGACTGTCTTTGGAGGCACCCTGCACCAAGTAGTTATAGAATCCCCTCCTTGTTGGCAATGCTCATTCTGTTTGAGGTTACACAAGAAGGTTCAGCACCCCCTGAAGTCTTACATCAGATTGCTTCTCAAGCATGAGATCAAGGAGTCCCAGGAAAGGTATTACATGCCAAATTTATGGTCATTTCCTTAAAAGAAAAAGACAAATTTACACATAGGAAACAATATCTTCTCAAACCAGGGGTAAGATAGGCTCCAACCTCTTACAGAAAAATTGTACAACATGGAATCTTAACTCCATGTCAACCTCCTTGCAATACTCCTACTCACCTTATACTAAAACCTAATGGGGAATACCATCTAGTTTGAGACCTTACGGCTGTCAATGAGGCCATAGGGCCCATTCATACAACAGTCCCCAATCCATGTATGCTATTAATCCAAATACCAGGAGAAACTAAATGGTTCACTACACTGGGACCTCAAAGATGCCTTTTTATGTATTCCCTTACATCCAGGTTTACATTATTTGTTTGACTTTGAATGGACTGCTGACCCTGGAACTCACATAACCCAATAGTACTCTGGGACTGTACTGCCCCAGGGTTTCAGGGACAGTTCCCACTTATTTGAAGATGTTCTAGCCCCGGAACTAAGAAAGCTTAATTAGAAAAACAGGGATATACTTCAATATGTAGATGGCATTCTAATCTATAGCCCCAAAAAGGGACTCTGATAGAAATACTATTCAACTTTTTAGGAAAGAGAGAATACTGAATATCCTCACAAAACACCAGATTTCTAAGATAAGAGTCGAATATTTAGGCTATATTTTGACCCCGGGAAATTGAACCCTGTCTGCTGACTGAAAAGAGGTCACTTTAAAGGTAGAGCCTCCATGACAGAAAAACAACTTGAACATTCCAGGGTTTTGCAGGCTCTGAATCCCTGGATTTGGGGTTATTGCTAAACTGCTATATGAAGCTTTGAAAGGAATGGAACAGAAACCCCTTATCTGGACAGGGAAACAGCAAAAAGCATTTCAAATTCTCAAAAATTTATTGACCACAGCCCCAGCTTTGGCACTTCCTAACTTAGACAAACTTTTTACCCTTTTTGTGTCTGAAAAAGAAGGCATAACCTTGGGAGTGCTTGTCAAACTTTAGGGACAACTCCTTGACCAGTAGCTTACTTTTTAAAACAGATTCTGTAGCTGCTGGCTGGCCAGAATGTTTACATGCTGTGGCTGCTACCACACTTTTAGTGGAAGAAAATACTAAGTTTACTTTAGGACAACCCCTTGAAGTCCAGACCACTCACTAAGTTCAGGGAGGCTTAGAAATCAAGGGACATCAATGGTTGACCAAAGGACACCGAACTAAATATCAAGCCCACCTCTTAGATTACCCCAAAATAATTCTCAAGGTTTGCCAAACTCTAAACCCTTCTGCCCTCCTACCCCCAGAGGTAGAATTAGAATTAATGTATTGTTGCATAGAAACCATAAATCAAGTCTGTTCCAATAGGCCAGATCTTAAAAATTCACCTCTAGGCAATCCTGATGGGAAATGGTTTACAGATGGAAGTAGTTTTATGAAAGATGGCATTAGAAGATTAGGATATGCAATTGTAAGCCTTCAACAGACTACAGGAGCACAATCTTTGCCAGCAAATACTTTGACTCAAAAATGGAATTTATTGCTCTTACATGATCTCTACAATTAGGGGAAAAAA
>NW_006996430.1:0-1046 GCF_000164805.1 Carlito syrichta
GGGATGAGATCATGGGCCTCAGGCACTGATCACTATTATAGTGTGGGCTTGGTACATATTACCTATTTTCATGGTCCCTGTTTTATAAGTAAAGGAGTAGCATGTGGTCACATGCAGAAGTTGGAATTCAGACCCAGGTCTCCAGGTTCACCTTCCACACTGCCCACCACCGCTATAGTAGGAAGACACCCACAAGAATGTTCCGGATGGGGTGCTCTGTGTGCCAGAGTCAGCTGCTGGTGGTACCAGGAGGGGTGGTGCTGGCAGCAACTGGAGCAGGGACTGAGGGCAGCAGGATTAAGGACCTGAGAGTAGTGTCTGTGCTCCTCAATCAAGAAACAGGAACACTGTGGAACACCTACTGTTTGCTTACCCTTGTGCCAGGCCCCATGAACAGCACAGAGGAGATGAAGCAGGTCCTCTGCACTCAAGGAACTAGCAATCAGCTTGGGAATAGAATGTACACAAATATGAATTCATTAATTGCCCAAAAATGGTCATATGGTGAAATCCACACCTATTTATTACATTTCTTTTTGTTGTCATGTTAAGCCCAAGCCACGAAAACCACAGTTCTCACCAAGGTCAAGACCTGCACTTGGGATCAAAATGATTACCTGCCCAGGAGCATCCAGACCTGGCAGCAATCCATGTGAAAAAGACACGGGGGTTTTAGGTAACCCCAAAGCTTCATACGAGCCCACATAGGACTGGGGCTGCTTCAAAAGTGAAAGCGATCCCAGGGTCAGAGACAGAGGTGTAATGTTCAGGTCAGTGGAGGTAACTGGCACAGGGTTCAGACTTCTTTGGAAAGGTACCAGCCCTGGGTGCTACGTTTCACTGGGAACACAGACCAAGAATGTCACCCAAGAGGTGAGAGTTTGGGAGCCATGCCCTTTGAAGTGTCATCTGAAGAGAATGTCATCATGGGACTGGACACGGAAAGGAAGGGCCTGGTTGAGTGTGGGTGCCCTCCTCACATATCTGCCATTTTCTGGGACCCCAACATCCAAGCTCCACACTTACTGTGTGGGGTGAGCTTAACA
>NW_006996431.1:0-1026 GCF_000164805.1 Carlito syrichta
ATTATCTTTTGCATAGAGAACTTTATTTACAATGCAGTTTGTTGCTACCAGATAAATATTATAATAGGTGAATATTATTTTTTAATATAATTCAAGATAAATGTTGTATTCTGCTATAAGTATGCCAAAATGATAATTCTACAATGAGAAACAATAGAGTGGAATCAGAGATTTTAATATAGTACAGAAATATGTGTCCTGATAATTATGTCATATTTTTAAGAAAGTGGCTAGTATATGCTAATCCTTGTCTTATAATAGTAAAGAAAAGAGCTCACATGAGTTTACTTTCATAAACCAATCATCTAAAGATAATTCTTTGGAACACTTTTTAAATGACAACTGTTACTTTATTTAAAATCACTGACACCTTGTTTAAAATTGATATTTAGAAATAGCTTACCTCCAATGGTGAGTTGACAGTCACCCTAAATTTAGTGTCAATATAGGTTTATATTGCTCCATAGAAAAGCAAAATTTCTAAGCTGAAGTGAGATGAGTGAAGAATGTGATGCAAGAATCTAAAAGGTTTATACGTATATATACATAAAATATATGTATATATTTTAAATTTAAGATAATTACAGACAAGAAAACAATGAGCAGTAGTATAGACTTTTGCATCATTTGTAGTAATAGACACATACTTCAATTTATAAAAGAGACCATCTAAGAAAAAGTGACATAACTAGCCCAATTTTTTTTTTTTACTAGAATTTCAGGATGACAAGACCTTTACTATCCCAAAATCTGCTAAATATTATAAATCTCAGAAAATGCTTAATCAGAAATTAAGAAAAAAATACAATAGGAGTAGATTACATTCTCAAAGATATATACTGTTTGTTAAGTAATGTAGGGTGGTTAAAATAAAGGAGATACTGGAATAATGAATATTTGTATACCCATCTCTGAGTTGTACCCCACATATTTAAAATAAAAAAATATATTTAGAAAAGGAAAAACTGCTTAATCAGAAATTAAGAAAAAAATACAATAGGAGTAGATTACATTCTCAAAGATATA
>NW_006996432.1:0-1174 GCF_000164805.1 Carlito syrichta
AAGAATAAAGAGTTCACACAAGTTAGTATATATTAATTGTACACAAATGATAAGCAATGAACAACTTTCCATGAAACGATGAACCATTTATGTGCATCATTTCATCCAACTGGTCTTTCTTGTTTTGACAGCCCCCCTCCGGCCATCAGGCTTGAGGGTCTGTCCTGTAGTCAGGAATTCTGACCCAAGGAACTATAGGAGTCTTGGAATCTGCTTCCTTCCCTCTCTAGTTTGGATGTTCAGAGATTTGAGGCAGCAGAAAGTCTTTGGGGCTTGAGGATTCGATTTCTTTTTATTTTATTTTATTTTATTTTATTTTTTATTTTTATTTTTCCATTAATCAGTATTTTTTATTATGGTTTTGTGATTTCTTATTCAGAGATAATGGGTGTTGTTATGGTGCTGAGGTAGTGTAAAGAAGGGGAGTATGCACAGGACGTGGTTCTAGAACAAGAGTGGCAAGTAGAGAAAGCATTGGAAATGAACTCTGGCTCCTAGGAAGTTGTACAAAGGGCAACGAGGGTAATATGCACTGCTAGTAAAATGATGTAGAAAGGGCATCTCTTTTTAGGTTAGACATCCAACTTTTATTCTGCATATATCATCTCTAGATATTCCCAGACAACTAAAACAAATGACTGTCAGTTGCACAGACATGTTATCATTACAGATACAAGGTCTAAATGCTCCTCCCCCAATATTTTATTAATCACTATATTTAATATTTTAAAAAGGAGTCAGTGCATTTTAATTCGTGCTTAGTGAAGCTTGGAAATGCAAAATGCAGTCTTGTAGTGAGCAAGTTTTGATAAGTAATATATATGGTGTTAGCATCTTCTTTCTTATGGAGGAGGAAGTTAGATAGGTAGGGAATACTTTAAGAAGTTGTCACTAGAGAACCCATACTTGGTTGGCTTCCTCTTGCATGTCTCACTCGAGAAACATTCATAGTACAAGAAGGCACATAAAGGTCAACTTTGCAAGACAACCTTCTTTAACTGAGCTGAAAAACTGAGTAGAAGCATCTAGCTCCCATTCAGATTCCATTTAAAATGACCATATATAAGGTCAGGCTTGGTGGCTCAGCCTGTAATCCCAGCACTTTGGAAAGACGAGGCGAGTGAATTGCCTAAGCCCGTGGGTTCAAGACCAGCCCGGGCAAATTGGTGAGACC
>NW_006996433.1:0-900 GCF_000164805.1 Carlito syrichta
AATATTTTGTAATTTTTTTGTTTTCAGCCTGCCCATTTATTATATTTGAAATTAGTTTCTTGTAGACAGCAGATAGTTGGTATAGTTTTTTTTAATTCACTCTAAAAGGTTTTTTAAACTTAATACAGGTTGGCCATTTACATTTCATGTAATTATTGATGTATAGGGTTTAAATCTGAAGTTGAGTGTTTACATTCTGTTTGTTCTCTCTGTTTTAATTTCTGTTCTTCTTTTTTACTGCTCTCCTCTTTGTTACGTGAATATTTGTGACTAATTTTGATTTATCTGAAGTATTTTTAGTGTATATAATTGTATGACTTTTTAATTACATTCTACTAGAATTGTAATTTTAGCAGTTCAAATAAGGCATAAAAATCTGACTATTACATATCTTTTAGCCTCCTCTATTTATCATGTAATTGCCTTAATTATTTTGATTATGTTAATTTAGAACCGTATCATGCATGTACTAATTATTACTTCTACCTCAAACAATTTTAAAAACTCAACAGGAAAATGAAAGCTTATAGGTCCATAGCATTTTCCCATAGGTTTTGTTTACTCTGTTCTTTCTTGCTTATGTTTCAAGTTCCTTCATTATTGTTTCCTGTTTAGAAAACTTCCTTTTGCCAATTTTTTAGGGTCAGCTTACTAACAACAAATTATCTTAGTTTTCCTTCATATGATAAAACTTTGATTTTTCTCTTGATTTCTAAAGGTAATTTTCATTGGCTATAAAATTCTGGATTGAAAAAATTCTTTTAACACTTGAAAATTGTTGTGTCACTTTTTTTAGCCTTCATAAGTTCTGATGAAAAATCAGCTGTATTTCAAATTGCTTTACACCAATAGGTAAGATGTAGTTTCTCACAGACTGTTTTAAATACTTTTTTTTCTTTA
>NW_006996434.1:0-1032 GCF_000164805.1 Carlito syrichta
TGTGTGTGTGTGTGTGTGTGTGTGTGTGTGTGTGTGTGTGTGTGTGTGTTAGATGAAAGGGAATCATCATGGTTCAGTGTAATGGGAGGTGGGGAAAGCAGAGTCTGTCCACTTGACTGGGCTTCCTCCTGGCCATCCCTTTTCCAAAACACCTCTAGGGAACAGAGTTTGAAAATCTCTGAGGCAGTGAAAAGGAACTAGCTGCAAAACTGTCTGTAAGATTTCTCTTCCAGTTATTTTTTTCTTTCAGATATTTTAACTTTGAATGGAAAGAGATACAGACTGTCTTGAAAGTTCCCCCTTCCTTAGAGACACAGAAAATAGAAATTGGCTTTGCCATTTGCTGGTGCTCTTTCTTCTTCTTGAGTGCTGACTTAAAGGTTGTAATGAATCAACAGGGCCAGACTGCCACCATTTCGAGTGCCAATAAAGAGAAGGAACACTTGCACAAAAATCACATAAACATTCAACAGATTTTCAACCCCAGCATTTGACTGTGAATGTGGGCTGATGATGTGGGGGTTTGTGAGGAATTGAGGGACTAGCACAACACAGTTGCACTGGCCTTTTCTACTGCTTCCTCCCACCTTCTCTCTCCCCACTCCCCTCACCTCTTCTTTAGCCTTCCTCCTTCTGCACCCGTTCCTCTCCTCTTCTTTTCCTCCTCCTCCTCCAGCTCCTCCTCCTCAAGAGCTTGTAAAGCACTGTCCTAGAGTCACCCTTGCCATAGTACCTCACCCAGTTCTCTGTGTGTCCTTGATATTCCCAAGGCCAAAATCTACAATGGGTAACAAAGATTAGTTTACTTTCACACTCCCTCCCACAGGCATCTCTACGTTTCCATCTTCCTCTTTCTCTTGATCCCTCCTGCTTCCTCCTCTCCCCTTTCAGTTCCCTGAGGCTGCCAGAGGCCTCTTCTTAGGGGTAGGCCTAAGCCCCAGTGGCTGATGCTGTCAGTGTTAAAGAGGAAGGTCCTTCTGGTCTCATCTTAGTGAGCAGTAAGGGCTGATTCTAAGAGATTCAGGATTGCTC
>NW_006996435.1:0-879 GCF_000164805.1 Carlito syrichta
CTTCCAGGAAACCAGAATTGATCACACACACACACCCACACACACACACACACACACACAGTACTCCTCTTTGCACTGTGTACCATATTTAAATTCCTCTTTTTCTGAAAACTCTTTTCCTTAGTTCACTGCTAATAAGACGTGATAATGGCTGAAAGAGTTGATGGATCACTAACACTAAATTAATGGTAGCTTTATAGGTTGTTGTAGCAGTTAAGTGAATGGGACCAGCTTCTCAATTATCATCAAATATAACAAAAAATTAAAAAATAATGTACATTGTCTGCAGATGACATGAATTTCTATTTAGAAAATCCCAGAGAATCAGCAAAAATACCCCTGGAACTACTAAGTCATCAAAATAATGTTGTAGGATACAAGATTAATATTAAAAGTTAACTACTTTCTCCTAGGCCAGCAAAAAACAATTAGAATTGAAAACTAAAACACTGTGTGTGTGTGTGTATATGTACATATCGTATGCATATATATAATATATACTAATATATATATATATTCATAATCCCAAGAATTTTCAAATCTATAGATCAGAAAGCATGGGGTTTTCTCAAAATTATAAATAAAGGAAGAATAGCTATAGACACGCTTTCATAATCCACAAAATCATATAATTCACTTGATTACATTTCAGATTTTCCAGTCATTTGTGTGTTCTTCTTTTTTAGAATGGATCAGTGCTATGGTTGGTTATCTAGTGACTATCTCTTATCTCTCCCTTGAAGACTTTTTGTTTTTGTTTTTGCCATAGGGCTGGTAACCATGTTTTCACATCTTTGTAACCACTGCCCCTGACATAACAGCTAACCCACAAAACACGCTTATAAATGAGTTTTTGCTATGCACAATAAATAAAAATTC
>NW_006996436.1:0-877 GCF_000164805.1 Carlito syrichta
ACAAATGATCCAATTTCTGCAATCAGCACCTCCCTGGAAACTCTACTTCTGATGAATGATATCTCCTTCCCACCTCACTCGTCAGCCTGCCACATTCCGAAGCTCAATCATCTCATTGACAGCCATGACCAGACTCATGAAATGGGTAACACTCTGGTATCAGATTCAGTATGCCACAGTCTCCTTTCCGGTCCTGACTGACAAAAGGGAGAAAATCAGTAGTTAATTCTGGCTTTAGTAGGAAACACCTGAGGGGTCAGAGTAACTCTGCACTTCAAATCCATTTTACTTTTCAATTTTCTCTCCTTGTATCATTTCCCATTCAGACATCTGCCATCCTCCTAGAAACTCATTGAATTTATGATGCCATTAGTGTTTTGAAAAGCAAGTACATCTCTTCCCAGATGTTATTTTGTATAAAGTTTTTTCTTCCTCTGTACCAGTTCAAATAAACCAAGTCATGGATCTAATTTGAATGAAAGCACAGACCTCCATCTCTGTCACATACCAGATGTTGTGGATAAATATTATGACAGTCTAGACACACGATGTGTCTTGATGCTGATGGGGACGAGGCGGGCTTCCACCCACGCAGGCAGCACAGACCATGGTGTCATCACACTGATTCACTCTTCTCCCCAGACCTCTGTCGAACCATTTGGAGGAAACACCACAGCTTAATTTGCAATCTATAACAGGACTTTAGAATCAAATGGGTTGCAAACACCCATGATTGTGCCTAATTGTTTAATTCAAAACCCTGTAAAAGGGTATAGGAGAGAACACCCACAGGTGCATCCCCAGCTGCCTTCACAGAGAAACTCACCTACAAATGATCCAATTTCTGCAATCAGCACCTCCCTGGAAACTCTACTTC
>NW_006996437.1:0-874 GCF_000164805.1 Carlito syrichta
CTGATATGCCCTTGGATCAGTGGAACAGCTATGTGCCTGTACTGAGAACCTGAGAAACAGCATCCTTCCCCACTGAAGGTGGCCCTATGCCTGCAATCAGGGCCTGAGAAACAGTTCTGCAGGCTTCCCCTGGCAGGCACACCACCAGGCTAAGCAAGAAGCCAAGAGCTCACATCCTGGATCTGAGAAACAGCCCTGTGGGCCACCCCTGGAGGACATGCACCATGCTGGTCAAACAGCCATGTGCCCACATACTGGGTCTAAGAAACAACCCATAGGCTGTTCCTGGCTGGCACACCTCTGAGCCAGCTGAGCAGCTTCACATCGGTGTCCTAGACCTGAGAAAGTCCTGTGAACCAATCTAAACAGACATATCCCAGGCCAGTCATATAGCATTACACTCACATCCTACACTTGAGGAACAGCCTTGCAGCTGCCCCATCAAACACACCCCAGGCAGGCAGAGAAGCCCTGTACCTGTATTCTGGCCTACAAAAGAGCCCCATGGGCAAATGTCCCCAGGCCAGCCAAGCAGCCGTGTCCTGTACCACCTCCAACAATCATGCCTCCAGGACGGCTGAGCAGCCATGAGCCCACACACACTAGGCCTGAGAAAGCCCTGTGGGTTGCTTCTGGCAGGTACACTCCCGGGCTGGCTGAATGATCACGTACCCATGCTCCTAGTCAAAGTAACAGGGTTGTGGCCCCAACCCCAGCCAACCAGACCCCATATATGCTGAATGAGCTGGCAAAGCCACATAACTGTCACAATAAATTCTCTCAGCCTAGGCCACAGAGAGGTTTGAAAATGCCACTAGTGTGGATTATAGCTGAAGGAGCTACATGGAGACTACGCTGCTGTATCTATCTAGAA
>NW_006996438.1:0-860 GCF_000164805.1 Carlito syrichta
GGGAAATAAACACTGTAAACAGACTACAGCGGTTTAAAGGAAAGATAACATGCTCTTTCTCCTGAGAGTGGTTTCATTCAGCAAGGGCTGCCGTTAGTTACCATGCAGCTTGCCACTTGGGAAAAAGAATCCTGAGAATGATGCAAGAATGGCAGGAGACAGGGGCCTTGTTGAACCTGGGGAGAGTTGAGGATAGTTAGTGTAACAGGAAATGTAGAGTTTATTATAGTCACAGCTCTACTGCCTAACATATTTATTCCCAAATTGGATTTCCTCCCAGAACTCTATGTTTTCAGAACCAACAATCACTGGTGTATGATTTCTTGGGAAATTGGAGATCGAATTCTTAACCTTGGCAAATTTAAGGTAGATATAAGCCTAAAGTAATACTTATGTCTGGTTTAGATACGTTTGTGCCACTGTCCTTTTCAATTACATGAGTATTTAAAAATTGTTAAGGAGAAAATATTAAATTCTTATAGCATCTTGAAGAAACCCAACTCCTTAAATGATCTTCTATGGTCAAGCATGTGTTTAGGCCTCACCCGTGTACTAGAGTTTTAGCTTTGATGTAAGTAAACAAAGCCTAGAAGACCCCAAGGATGACTCGGGTCAATTCTTTCTTTCTCTAGGCTATCTTATTGTTTATGGATTATTTTACTTCTGTGTCAAGAACTGAAATCCTTCTCTGCTCTGGAGCAGGCACTGGACATTGTCAGCCAGGTGACAAGACAGGCTTGCGTGTTTCTCAGTGGATATTCTGAACTCCATTGCTATTTTTCTAACTTAGTTGTGAGGCTGTGGGCAAAGCTGAGACAGAGAACTCAGGCAGGTTTCTGAATTTAGAAGAAAAAAAAAAA
>NW_006996439.1:0-838 GCF_000164805.1 Carlito syrichta
TGGAGTCTCACTCTGTCACCCAGACTGGAGTGCAGTCGCCGCTCCGGCCGCCGCAGCCTCGACCTGCTGGGCTTCGGCGATCCTTCCTCCTCAGTATTTTCATTCAGTTTTCCTCTACTCATTTTAACTTCTTGCGCACTGAAGTTTAAAATACTTTTTGTACTAATTTCAAAATAGAATATACTTGTAGATATACATATATATTCACCTCTCTGTTTCTCTTGCAAACCTATCTTGCTAAAAGAACTCTGGAACTAACGAAACAGATTGGTTTATTTAACACATGATATTTTTAAGAACAAGAACATTTTCAATAAAATCAACTTATTCATACAATAGATATTGTTTCAATGCTTACTATGAGTTATATTATTGTGTTAAAGATCAAAGAAATTCTATAGATGAATGCAAGTCAATTTCAATCACAGAGTAGATTGTTAAGAAATTACCTTTATCTGAATATTCTCAACTGGCAGTCACCTCAGCTGCACCTCAGTGTGAATAAGAAGGAAAAATTTGATATAGAGTTTATAATCAAGAAACTTGAGTGCTGGTCCAAAATTTGTAACTAGCATGGTATGGGAACATAAGATGATTATTTTGAGTTATTTGATCTCAGATTTCTTATCTATATAAAGAAGAATTTACACTGATCTTCTCCATTAACACACCAAGAAAGAACCCTAAAGCTCCACATACCACTGGAAGGAATGAAGTAATGCCCAGATGATTGCACATGTCTTTAGCAAGGCTTCCACTTCTCTTTCTAGAGTGTAAGTAACATTATTTACCTTGTGCTATAATCTGAATGTTCATATGTTGAAATTCTAACTCCTAA
>NW_006996440.1:0-7547 GCF_000164805.1 Carlito syrichta
CAGAGTGAGACTCAAAATAAAAAAAAAAAAAAAAAGATTTCATTCCTTTTTAAGGCTGAATAATATTCCACTGCGCATATATACCACATTTTCTTTATCCATTTATCTATCAAGGAGTATTGGATTGTTTCCACTCTTTGGCTATTATGAATAATGCTGCTATAAACATTGGTGTGCAAATATCTGTTTGAATTCCTGCTTTCAATTCTTTTGGTTATAGACCCAAAAGTAGAATTACTGGCTCATATGCTAAATCTATGCTTATCTTTTTTGAGGAACCACCATACCCCTTTCTACAGAGGCTACACCAGTTTGCATTCCCACAAGCAATGCACAAGGGTTCCAGTTTCTCCTCATCCTCATGCTTGTTATGTTCTGGTCGTTTGACAACAGCCATCCAGTGAGTGTGAAGTGAGATCTCATTTGGTTTGCATTTCCCTGATGATGAGTAATGTTGAGCAACGTTTCATATCCTTATTATCTATCTGTATATCTTCTTTGGACAAATGTCTATTCTTTGCCCTTTATTAATTGATTATTATTGTTTTTGCTGTTGAGTTATAGGAATTCCTTATATATTTTGGAAATTAATCCTTTATCAGATATATGATTTGCAAGTATTTTCATTCATTCTGTGAACTGCCTTCTCACTCTGTTAATAGTGTCCTTTGATATATAAAAGTTTTAAATCTTAATGTAGTCCAATGTGTCTATTGTTTTCTTTTGTTACTTGTGCTTTTAGTGTCATATTCAAGAAATTATTGCCAAAAAAATTACTTTTAAAAGTTTTTTTTTGAGTAAGGAGTCTCACTCTGTTGTAATTTTTAAATTTGTTATATTGCCTAGGCTGATCTTGAGCTTCTGGGCTCAAGCAGTCCTCCTGCCTCAGTGTTCTAAAGTGCTAGGATTACAGACGTGAACCACGTACAGCTAAAAAAAATTACTTTTTGAATTGAAATTATTAGAACCCCTCTAAATCTTATTTTTATTGTTGGAAAAATGTGAATAATATCAATATTAATCAGAAGGGACCCAGTTCTCCAGGAACTTACAGTGTGGAATAGGGAACATGGACAACAATCGTTACAAAGCAGAAAGTTATAGGCCCCAGGAGAACAGCATCCAAAAAATGCTGTGGACACTGAGGGACAAGGAAAGTGACATCTAATGGAAATCAGGGGAGGTTTGTTGAAGAAAATGTCATAGTCTGAACTTAGATAACCAGGTTTGAGATATTCAGAAATAAGAGGCTCAGCAAAATAAATCAGGCAAACAAGGACCCCATTTCACTTATCTGTTGCTACATAAATAATTCTAACAATTACCAAATGAAGAAAATTATTTTATTATCTCATTGTTCTGTGTATTTCCTGGGCTCAGCTGGCAGGTTTTTTGTTGGTCTCACTTAGAGTCTCCTTAGTTGCAGTCAACTGGCAGCTGGGCTGAAGTTGTCTGGAGGCTGGATGGGGACGATGGAACAGCTGACCTCCCTTTCTCTCCATGAAGCCTCAGGCCTCTCCTCTGCCATGACCCTTCAGGGCACTCCTCACACTGTCTCTGCAGCAGAGTGGCTGGTTTTCTAACACATGGCTTGGCCCCCAAAAGGACATGTTCTTAGAAGCTGCCTGTCCTTTTAAAGGCTAGGCACAGTGCTACTCTAGGGTCACTTTTACTACATTTTATTTGTTAATGCAGCATTCAGCCAGCTGTGTTCAAGGAGAAGGCAAATAAACTGTACTCTTCAATGAGGGCAGTGACAAAGAATGCATGGCCATCATTATCCACCACAGATCTGGAGCTGAGAACACATAAGGCCTTCATTGGAAGGATGAATCATTTTGTTAGATTGATTAGGCGAAGATCTAGGACAAAGGTCTGTTTTGGTAAACAAAGTGCTGCTGGAAAGCAGTCATGCTCCTTCGTTTATGTATTGTCTGTGACTGCTTTTGCACCACAAAGCTGAAGATGTCTACTCTCTAGCCCTTTACAGAAAACAGTTTACTGACCACAGATCTAGGAGATCATTTTGGAAAGGTCACCTGGGGTCAGATTAAGTAGGGCCATTGCTCTCACCAAGGATATACTTTAGAACTAGTTAAGGCATTTATAAAATACACGTTTGTGCCCCAGGCCCCAGGAATCCTGTTGCATGCCTCTTATTTAGGGCCCTTGGATGGCAGGCGAAGGAGATGATGAGTGATGGTGAACACAGAGCAGTCAAACTGGGAGAGAATGGAGGCAAGGAGGCTAGTAAGGAGGCTCTTGCAGAAAGGCAGACAAGAAGAAATCCAGGCCTAAATTGGGAGAGGAGCATAGGAGGTGGGCTGGAAAATAGGGGACTGGGCTGCAGACCATGGAGGGCCCAAGTCAGAGGTATCTGGAGGCTGGGGCTCTGTGATGGTGGCCATGGTTTGTTGTGTTGGGTTATGTCTTTTAACTCTGTGAATGTGGCATGTTCGAGAGTCTCTCAGTGATGTTATTTTTGTTTACTACAGGTGGAAAGGAAGCGCCACATTGGAAATGAAATCGTCACCATTGTGTTCCAGGAGGGAGAGGAATCTTCCCCTGCCTTTAAGCCTTCCATGATCCGCTCTCATTTTACACGTATCCTGGGCCTTTGCAAATGCTCCTGTGTAGCGAGCTATTAGTTGTCCTCATTGGACTTCAAGGGGCCTTCAAACCAAATATTATAATTGACCTGCTTTGCATTGTTAGGTTCTTAGAATTTTTTTTGGAATTTGTTTGGAATTCTCTTTTGAATTTTTTGGGAATTTTTCCTAAGCATTGTATTTTTGCCTCTTCCTCTCTCCATCCACTGGAGTTATTCATTAATTAGATGGATTAATTCTCAGAGAATTATTGACTCCTGAAATATATTCCCCTTTTCTATGTAGTCTATGACATGTGGGTAACTTCCTACTGTCCATTGATAATAAGTGATTTAGAAGAATTATAGGTAGCAAATCCTCTGAGAAGTTTGCTTTAGGTATAGAAACTTGCAAGTTGACAAAAGACCAAAATAATTTTTCTTGTTGATTCTAAGCCCTGGTAATAGCTGCTGCAATACCATCTCTTGAAATTTGAGAAATGATAGAATTTGTAATATTTTATTGGCTTCCCCTAACCCCTGTTCAGCTCATATTGCCGGCAAAGTCCAGCAACGGATCTGAAGTTCCTTATAGTGTCTGAGCTCAGCCCCGCCATACCAGCATGGGGCAACAGCTCAGCCAGACCAGACACTCAGTCATGACCTTGTTGCTCTGGATCATAGGCCATGACAGTAAAACTCAAATGTGGTAGCTCTACAGGTTGTACATAATCAGCAATATGCAACAAACTAGTATTTTCAGAACAAATTCTGGTCTGGTTACTTATGCTCCCTGGGAACTCTGGTAAACATTTTTGGAGATAGGCCCATTGTGACTCATTGCATCTGGATACTTGGACTTGTTCCTTATAATGGTCACAATATAGCATGGAAGTCAGTGTTTAAAAGTTGAAATTTTCCATATTTCTTCCATGAGGGTAGAGAAGAAAATTATATGCACCTATAACTTAGTGGTGATTTTTCTTCTGTTCACACCGCTGCTTACTAAGTAATAGCTTCCTGTTCTCTGGGATTTAGGACTAATAATTCCCCCTTTTGGAGGTGGTTCTTCTTGTATAACAGAAAACTTCCCTGAGTACAGCACAGGAGGGAAAATGAGGTGACTTTTTAAGTGATTGAGAGGTAGTCATTAGTTTTTAGAATTTGCCTTAGTTGTATGTTTTAGATTTGGGGACTCAGCACATTTGTTTCTAAAATGGGACAAGCAGATAGTTCATGCAGATTCCTTCTAGTGTGCCTAGGAATGGAGATACTGAGGGACGGCTGACTTTATAACCTTAGCTAAAGAAAGATGGAAGTGGGAGATGGTGGAGAAATGTGAGGGCAGGGAAGAAGAATGGGAGAAAGAAAGGAAGAAGCTGAGTTTTGCTATTTTAGGCTTGATGTGCCCCAGCACAAGTTAACTAGATTCTGCTCAGAAGCTGCTACCAGCTACTTGGCTTGTTTTGTTCTGTCGATCAAAACCAGAAGGAGAGAGAGAGAAGGTGTTCAGTGGAAACATTTAAACTGCTTTCCTTTTCAAACCGTGTGAGTTGAAATACACGACTAATTTCATATTGGGATCAGGTTTGTCTTTGCAGGCAAAGGAAATGCTCTTTTTTGCTTTTTTGGCTGCTTCGTTGTTTAATAGCTATATTTGTATTACTTTTGTGCCGGCTTTGGAAATTTAGCCCTTTCCCCAAAGGATGAACACACAGAGGTTGAACCTCGTCATGGTACTCACACCGGTCTTCCTGGGCTGTCTCTTGTGAAGAAGACAAGGTTCTGTCTCAGCCTAAGTGTGATAGGCACCTTGACCACAAAAGTGTTGGTTGAGAATGAGTATGCACAAGACACTCTCAAAGCACAAGGTGTCAGTTGTAAGCATCAGAATTGTTGATTAATTTTCTTAACATCACCACAGATATTTTTGTCTTAGTAAGGTATGATCAACAAAATGACAATTACAGGTAGGTTAGGACTTTATCTCAATTGCTTGTTCTGATTCTTATGTTTACTTGTTAATTTGGTATTACTTTTACAAGACTCTTGACATACATATTTCTTGATTGATTTAATATGAGTACTCTCACCTTATAGAACTTTATTCAAGGCTATAAGGAAAAAATGTCTCTTTAGGAAAAAATATACTCCATATACTGTTCCTATTCAGTAGACTGAACAGTAAGGGTTTGTTTGATATTTCATCATACTTCATTATGGGAACAAATTGGTACGTTTGATCTTGACCAGAGTATCCTCTTTCCTAGACCACATTCTTGGCTATTTATCCTGTTCTCAAATATTAATCTGTTAAACATATCATGATATTATAAAAATATGAACTATGAGCCAATTTGATTTGACTTCTAATTTCAACTCTGTCACTTATTAACTTTGAGGCTTTAAAAAAAAAGTTTATCTGCTCGGTGCCTCAGGCCTCATGTGTATAGTGAAGGTAATGATATTACCCTGGCAGGTTTGGTGAGAATCAGAGTCAAGGTTGTGCCTTCAAATATCAAGTACGCTGCCTGGTATGCAATGAGTGCTCAGTGGTGGCCACTGCTGTTCTTCCTGGTGCTTGACAGTGTCTGCAGCTTGGTGGGTTGGACGGTGCAGGATTCATAAAGACATGACCTCTGCACGGAAAGACATTGATTAAGCTAGAAAGGAGAGTGGGGTGGTGACCTCAGCTCTGGCGGCCCAGAGAAGGCACTCCTACTGTGGAATGAGCATCCCATAGACAACTACACAAATGGAAGGACAGAAAAAGCAACTAATTCTGGAATATTCTCTACATAGGCTGAAAATATTTTCTGAAGAGAGTGTGCCACTCTTTGGTCCACCCTTGCCATCCCCACCGGTGTTTACAGACCACCAGGAAGTCAGGGACTTTTTGCTAGTGAAATGTAAGTTTCTATTTTGAAATGTTTTTGTAACTTATTCTGTATCAGAATAGCTTTCTTCAAATTCTCCCAGGATGCTATATAAGCATCATTTAATTCTTTGCATGATGTGTGTTTTGTTTCCTGGTGTTGTACAGGTTTCTCTGTGTTTCCATCTCCACCTTCCATCCTATTCACCTGCCTTGATATTTCTCCACAATCATCCCTTCAGTAGTTTTCTGCCCTGTATTCTGATATGGCCTTTCTGAATCTCTGCTTATACATGTATCTGTGTCTTTGTCAGAGAGTGGGATGTAGGTGGGGGAAAGAGTGGTTATGGATATATACTTATGAATAGGGAGAGTTGTTAGGGAATGTGTATGTGTGCATGCATGTGTGTGCATGCATGTGTGAGAGGGAGACAGACAGAATGAGACTATGATATGTGTAGAACCGGACTTTCTCAGGTGTTGCTAGCTGGTGAACACATACTTGAACTCCACTATGACTCTGAGCCACCATCCCTGAAGCATAAGAGCTCTGCATGCCCCTCTCAGAGCATTCCTTGGTATTATATCTGGGAGTGCCGTAGTGAGACTGTCTCATTGGTGATCAGAAACAAGTCACTCGGTTTCATCTGCTGCAGCTTCTTTGTGGAGGTCCAGCTTGCAAGCCCTGGACCCTGGCTGGTCCACTCAGTCTGTGCCCTCTGAGAAGATGCTGCTTTTCTAGCCTCCCATCAGGCACACTGGACATTGCAGCTGCTTTGCTGGCTGCCTCTCATCCTTGTTCCAGTCCACGCACAGACAGTCTATCTACTTCTATTACTGCTGCCATTCAGCTTTGGGGCATCTGGAAATTCTCTTCTCCTCTCCTCTTTGTCCATCCTGGTCACTTGGCCCCAAGGCAGCACTGAGTGAGACCAGAGCCTCACTGAACCCTCCATGGACAAGTGCTCCTCAACTTCCAGTCTTGACCTACTATTGGATTGGCCCAAACCAGTCTCTCCTCTGTCTTCCTGTCTCCCTAGTCCCCACTTCACAGCCCTGAACATGACTCCTCCCTCAACAGAAACACATGGTACCTACCATGTGTATCTTCCCATGCACTTGACCCTTGAGAGGATGGGTGTTAATTCCAGTCACCAGAAACATCTCAGTTTTAGCCAAGTCACTTGATACCCTCTTTCCTCTGTAAAACACCTCCCATTCCTCACAGAGATCTCCACATGCTTCCATACCTTTCTTCTGAAGAACAGAACATGAAGGGTACCTTTGCTAAGGTTTTCTTTGCTTTCTTCTGGGCCACCAGAGTTGTTACCTCCCACACTCCAGCTTCCTCTGGGGTCTGTGAGTAATGTCTCCTCCCTGACATGTTAGAGGCCGTGGATGCTGCAAAACATGTGCAAAGAATGATGATTTTGTCTCTTTCTTTCCAATGTCTGTACCCCTTATTTCAAATACTAAAACAAAAGTCTTCAATTCAAATGCCTATTGAGACAGGCAGGGAACATGAGTGAGTAACGCAGGCCGAGCAAATGATAGTCAGGAGTTCTGGGAGCTGTGACAACCTGGAGAGCATGTACCTGCTCCAGCTAGTTGAGGCCTTTCAGAGCATGAGCCCAGTGTTGCTGATATGTTGAGTTTTCAACACAATACAGAAATCTGAGATTCTATGTGAAGTTGCCCAAGTCTTAAAACTGTGGTGTCCATGTGTTTCAAGTCCAGAGGGTCAGGTGGAGAGCAAGAAACAGATACAAAACAAAGAGTCAGCCACAGAGGGTGGGTAAAGCAGCTGAAGGGGTCTTGGCAGCATGGAGTTCAGGATGTGAGCTTTCTCTATAGAGGCCCTGTGACAGGGCAGGGACCACTAAGGGCCTGTAACCAATGATTGGGGTTCATACAGCAGCACTAGGAGACCAGCTTTTAAGTAGAATCCTTCTGTTTAAATGGAGCCAGTCAACAGAGTGATTTTTGTCAGCACCTTCAGAGGCTTTGGGTGAAATGAAATGAAGGGTTCAGTTGATCTGCAAAGATTTGAAAGGTAGATATAACAGAAAAAGGCAGGCTAAAGGA
>NW_006996441.1:0-1125 GCF_000164805.1 Carlito syrichta
TACTTCTTTAGAAGACTCTGCAGATACATTAATCAAGGGTTTTGAAACTTCCTTAGGGAGAATAAGAGGAAATGAAGAATTAAAACATTCATCCCTGTGAAATTTCTGTTGTTCAACCTACTTGCCTCTCCTGTGGATTTTGGCCCCCTCTTTTACTTGAAGACTTGGAATAGATAATATTCTCTGACATATTATTTGAATTCATTGTTTAGTCTCATTCCCGCCCCTGGCTTCAATTTAGGGAACTAGAGAAGGACAATGAATAGAAATTGGGATTTGTTATCCCCCGTGGTTCTGCATTAATGAGGCAAGATTCTGGAGATCTGTGCCATCATTGACTCAGGAGGGAGAAACAGCAGTGTCTCTCAATAAGTGAGTTATGGCAGCAGCTCAGCCAATTCACAGTGTTGCTTTTCCAGCTACCCCATGATGGTGGATCACAGTGCAAGCTGGCAGAGGAAAAGGCATTTCAGTCTGGAGTTGGAAAAAGTTTAAGCATCACTATTGTGTGGTAGATAAGAGAAAGGGTTTATAGTAAACCTCATTTCAAATCCTGACTAAGCTCTTTACTCATTGTGAGCAATTCTTCCACTGTCCTATGCCCCAGGTTTTCTTCAATAAATGAAGAATAATTCCTTCCTTGTAGGGGTAATAGTAAAAATTAGATCTGATAATGTAATATTGTACCTGGCATGAAGTAGGTGCTTAAACTATATTCTTTGAGTGAATGAATGGACATATGATAGGTGCTTAGTGTGCTAACTTGTGCTATTATGTTCAACTTATGGGGGGGATTTTCAGGGCAGGGCTAGGGAAGAGTCATGCCTCTAGCTCTAGCTCATCTTCATTGTTTACATCTTCAAATGAAAGGATAATCCATACATCTGATTTGCTAGACTGTTGCATGCCTACTGAGCTTCCTAAGTGTTACAGGAGACAGACCCCGAGCATGCTAGTTTCTCTTTCCTTTATTCTATGTTTCCATAGTGGTAGGCAGGCCACTTTCTTCATGTCCTTCTTCTGCGTGTCCAAAGGAGCAGGGTAGGTTGGCTCTTGAAGAAAGTCCAAGACCCTTATTTTCAGTGTTTCTTCTATGCTGTTAGAACGTGATAGGGATTTGGATGT
>NW_006996442.1:0-765 GCF_000164805.1 Carlito syrichta
GTAAAGTACACAAATATTTGTGGAATGGATAAGCTGCCAGAGAGGCTAGAAGAGAAACAGAAGATCATATTGCTATTGAAATCAGGTTTTATATGCTGAAACTGTTTATTTCCGTGAATAATATTAATTGATGGTGATGTTTAGGTGGTGTATAGAAAGCTAAACTATTTGTGGCATAACATTTACAATAAATAAACTTGTTGCTTTGTCTTTTTGGCAGTATCAATTAATTGAAGTGTTTTTACTCCCACCCACTGATGATATGATGGTTATTTTAGCAATGTTTGGCTTTCTTTATTTCTACTAGCCCGAAATTGAATTTGGCAATTCATATCTTATTATTCATAAAAAATTATTCTCCTATACTTTTCTTTTGTTTATATCCTTAGTCATTATTCATTCAGATGAAATATATTCATTTTATTTAAACTGTATTAAACCAACAATAAAACATTAGCATTCACTTATTACAAACACACTCTGTCACAGAGAGTCACAGAGACACTCTTGAAGCAATACTTGTCACTATTCCAGCAGGCATCTTAGTATTAAAAGAAATCAAACCAAACAACCAAAAAAAACCCTAACACTCCCATGTCTTTCTGAGTAAACATACGTTTACATTTTATGCATTGTAAGATCCTATGAACTTGTATTCCTAATAGAAATTTTGCCACGTGTCCCTTGCAAACAGGTTAGTAGGCATTGATTCATCAGGATATATATAAGCTTATTTTTAAAAATAACATTGAATAAGCATGACAA
>NW_006996443.1:0-768 GCF_000164805.1 Carlito syrichta
AAAAATTCCAAAATATTTTTTTATAAAATATTAATATAATTATTAAAAGTCTAACATCAGTTGTCAATTTAGTGCCTCTTATGTAAAACACTGGGGGCATGCATGAGAGAGGTCTCAAAAACAATCAGAATTATCTTCCGGAGAGTAGGCTCCATGTAGTACACTTGGAATTTGTTCCTCCAGATCAAAATTTCAAACACAGTTTTTATCTGGAAATTTTGTGACGTTTCCATTAGGATCTGTTGAAGAAACACCCTGAGTTGTGACAGCTGTTTGGTTCTTCCACCATGACAACATGCCTGCCCACACTGTGCTGTGTTCAGCAGTTTTTGACTCAAACAACATGACTCAAGTGCTCCACCCTCCTATTCACTTCATCTTGCCCTAAGCAACTTTTTTGTTTGTTTGTTTCCCTGGATGAAAAAAGTCCTTATAATTCTTCTGCACTGCTGTTGGGAGTGTCAACTACTTCTACCTCTATAGAAAACAGTGTGGTGATTTTTAAAAGAACTAGAAATTGATCTTCCATATGACCCAGTAATCCCCTCTCAGGGAAGCCAAATCTTTCTATGAAAAAGATAACTGAATATGCATGTTTACTGCAGTACTATTCACAGGAGCAAAAACCCTGAAACCAGCCATGCTGCCTATAAAAACTGGAATGGATTTCCAAAAAAACATGGTATATATATGTCCCGACCAGCGGGACAAGTAAAACGTGGGCACGAGGAGGACTACCTGCTGCTGGTGAAAAGAGAGAGAGAGACC
>NW_006996444.1:0-705 GCF_000164805.1 Carlito syrichta
ACTGCACTCCAGTCTGGGTGACAGAGTGAGACTCCAACTCAAAAAAAAAAAGGAAAGTATAGAAATCTAGCTTCTTTTTGTATCCCATTATGTTATCCCAATGAAATATAATTGTCTTAAAAATGTCCTCTCCATATGTTGAGAATGACATCAGACAGTGTTGTTATCATTTTAGTTTTAACCATCAAATATAATTTAGGAAACTAAAAAGGAGAAAACAAGTCTATGTATTTATCCAAATTTTACTCTTTCTGTTGTTCTTTCTTCTTTCCGGATGCTCTAAGATTTCTTCTTTTATCATTTTCTCTTTATGGAATTTAGTTTAGCCATTATTTTAGGGTAGATATTCTTTTTGTTTTCCTTCACCTGAGAATCTTGATTTTGCCTTTATTCCTCAGTTATTTTCAGTAGCTATAGAATTCTTGATTGACAGTTTTTTTTTCTTTCAGCATTTGAAAATATTGTGACACTTCCTTCTAGCCTGCATATTTCTAAAAAGAGATCTGTCATTCATGTTTCTCCTCCCTTATACACAAGGTGTCATTTTTCTCTGGCTACTTTCAAGAGTTTTGTTTTTCTTTAGTTGCCATAAGTTTGATTATAACATATTTGGCATAGATTTGTTTGGGTTTTATTCTGTCTTCCTCTTCTTCTTCTTCTTCTTCTTCTTCTTCTTCTTCCTCTTCCTCTTCCTCTTCCTCTTCC
>NW_006996445.1:0-5109 GCF_000164805.1 Carlito syrichta
CATGACTGAAGTCCCATTGACTTCCTCAGTGATGGGTCTCCCAGTGATTAAACTTCTCTCTGATGTGTGCTTTCATAATTTGCCCTCTGTTATGTATGCACTGGTGATAGGCATTCTTCTGTGATCAGTGCCTGAGTGACAGAGCCTTCTTCATTTTGGTCTACCGGTGAGTGGCCCTCCATTATGAGCGCCCAGTGACTTTGTCTCCTCTGTGATTGATGTACAATGACTAGCTCTCCTTTACAATGTTTGGCCCAGTGATTAGCCCTCCTCTCTGATGGGTGTCCCACTTAGTGAACCACCTCCATAATGGGTGCCCCAAAGACTGATTCTATTCTGTAATAAGTGTGTTTGTGACTGTCCTGCTTCTGTCATAGGTGCTTCAGCGACTGTGACTCCTCTATGATGGACAGCACAATGCCTAGCACACTTCTCTAATGGATGCCCTAGTTACTAGTTCTACTCTGTGACGGGTGACCCTGTGAATAGCTCTTCCCTTTGATAAGTGTCCCAGTGATGTGCTTTGCTCTGTTATAGCTGACCGAGTGACTGGGCCTCCTCCATAATGGACACCTATTGAATAATTCTGTTCTGTGATGGGTGCCCTAGGGATTGATTGATCCTTTTCTGTGATGTGTACACTGGTGATAGGTCTTGCTTGGTGGTTGGTGCCACAGTGACAGGGATAATTCCATAATGGGTGTCTCAGGAACTGGCCCTCTTTTGTTATGGGGGTCACAGTGATCCACTCTCCTCTGTGTGAGTGTTTCAGTGACTTGCCATCTTCTGTAAGAGATGGCCCCATGACTTGCTAACCTCTGTGATTTGTGTCCCAGTAACTGGACCACCTTTTTATGACTTCCCAAGTGGCTGCTTCTCCTCTCTAACAGGTGCCCCAGTGATGGACCCTACTCTGTTATGGTGCCCCAGTACTGTCCTATTACTGTGATAGCTGTCCCAGTAAATGGCCCTACTCCCAAATGGGTGCCATGGTGATGTGCTCTCCTCTGTAATGAGTGCTCTCATGATTTTTTTTCCTCTGTGATAGGTGACCCTGTGACTGGGACTTCTCCATATTTGTGCCCTGTGTCTGGTTCTTTTATTATGGTACTCCAGGGCCTGTACATCCTCTGCAGTTGGTGTCCAGTGTCTGGCCCTCCTCCTTAATGATTGCCCTATTTACTTGTTCTTCACTGTGATAGGATTCTTAATGAGTAGACCTCTTCCATTATGTGTGACTCAGTTACAGAGTCTCCCCTGCTATTGGTTTCCTAGTGATTGGCCATTTTACATGATGGGTTCCCCAATGAATAGCCCTTGTATCTAATGGGTGTCATAGTGACTGAGTCTTCTTCATAAGGAGTGCTGCACTGATTGGGCGTCTTCTGTATTGGTGCCTCTATGACTGGCAATAATTTGTGGTGGGTGCCACAGTGACTAATCCTCTTTGAAAATGGGTATCCTACAAACTGGGCCTCTTCCATATGGGTGGCCTAGTGGTTAGCCTTCCTATCTGATGAATGTCCAAGTTTCTGGAGCTCCTTTAACGGATGCTCCAGTGAAGGGTCTCTTTCATGATTGGTGTTTCAGCTACTGGCCCTTCTATATAATAGGCTCTCCATTGAACAGGTCTCCTCTGTAATTGGTGTAACAATGAATGTCCTCCTCCAAATTGAAAGCCCTGGTGACTAGTACTTCTTAGTGATGGGTGTTCCAGTAACTGGGTATCCTCCATAATTGACATCCAGTGACTAGTCCTTCTCTGTTATGGGTGCACCAGTGACTGACTATCCTCTGTTATGTGAATCCATATGACTGGTTACCTTTTTTGTTTGATGCCCCAGTGACTGGGCATCCTCTATAATGTGTGCAACAGTGACTGGCCCTCCTCTCTAAAAAATGTGCCAGTGAATAAAATTCCTCTGTGATCTTCCTCTGTGATGAGTACCAGACTGATTTCCTCTGTTATGACTGCCCTGGTTACTGGCCCTCCTCGATGATCAAAACCCCAGGGACTGAGACCCTCCTAATGGGTGCTCCAGTGACTGGTCCTCATCTATAATGGATGCATCATTGACTGGCCCTCTTCTGTAATTTCTGTCTCAGGAATTGGCTTTCCTTTGTGATGTTACCCAGTAAATGACTCTCCCCTGCAATGGGTGCTTCAATGACAGACTTTCCTGTGTGATTGTTGCCCCAGTGACAAGTTCTCCTCTCTCATAGTTGCCCCAGTGAGTAGACTTCTTATTTGATGAGTGTATCAGTGTCTGTCCCTCCTCTAAAATGTGTCACAGTGACCAGCACTCCTTGAAGATGGGTACTCCAGTGATTGATCCTTCTCCATGATCAAGTCCCCAGTGACTGGCCCTAATCTATGCTGGATGCCCTATTGACTAGCCCTACTCTGTGATGAGTGACCCAGTGTCAGGTTATCTTCTGTGATGGTTGCCCCAGTAACTGAATCTCATAAGTGGTGGTTGCCCCAGTGACTGCCTGACCTTCATAATGAGTATTCAAGTGACTGGTCCCCCTCCAATATGGGTAGCCAAAGACTGGGCCTCCTCTGTTATTGGTATCCCAGTGACTGGCACTCTTTCATCATCGTTGCTGCAGTGACTAGCTATCTTTTGTCATTGGTGTGCAATTACTGGTCTACTCAAAATGGAGGCCCCAATGACTTGCCCTACTCTGTGATGGGTGTCCCAGGGCCTGGTCTTCCTGTGTTATTGGTTACTCTGTGTCATGGCCTCCTCCATGTTGGTTCCCTAATAACCGGTCCTTCTTCATTTTTGGTGGTTCAGTCTCTGAGCTTTCACTGTGATTGATTCCCAGTGATTTGTCCTCCATAAAGGTTGACACAGTGACTTACCTTCCTCTGTTATAGGTGCACCAGGGACTGGGTCTTCTCCATAATTTATGCACCAGTGACTGTGCCTCTTCTGTGTATGCTGCCCAATGACTGCCCATCCTCTGTGGTGGATGCTGCAGTAACAAGTACTCTTCTATGATGACTGTTCTAGCAACTGGACCTTCCTTCAAAATGGGTGACTTACCCCCCTCTCTGATGGGTGTACCAGTTTCTGGGCCACCTCCTTAATAAGTGCTCCATTGAGTATCTCCTATGATGGGAATTTCAGTAACTTGGCCTTCTCCATAATCTGTGTCCCAGTGACAAGCCTTCCTCCATTATGGGTGTCCAGTAACTGGACATCTTCTCTGATTGTGAACACAATGACTACCCATCCTTTGTGATGGGTGCTGCAGTAGCAAGTCTTTTACTATGGGTATCCTACAGACTGGGCCTCCGCCAAAATGGGTCCCTAGGTGACTAGCCCTTCTCTCTGATGAATATCTCAGTTTCAGGTCTTTCCTCCATATATATGCCCAAGTGAATAACCCTTCTCATGATGAAGGTCTTAGTGCCTTGGCCTCCACCATAATGGGCCTCCCAGTGACTGGATCTCTTCTGCGATATGTGCCATAATGAACGACCATCCTGTCTGATGTGTACAACAGTGACTAGCCCTCTTCTGTGGTGGGTGTTCTAGTAAATGAACCTATTCCAAAATAGATATACCAGTGAGTAGTTATTTTCTGTGATGTGTGCCCCAGTATCTGGGCCTCATCCATAAGGAAGGTTTCAGTGATTTTCCCCCCTCTGTGATAAATGCTTCAGTGATTGTCCCTCCTTAATGATAAGTGCTTCATTTACTGGGCCTCCTCTGTGATTGATTCCCTAGTGACTTGTCCTCTTTCAAATTGGTGCCCCAGGAACTAGGCCTCTTCTGTGATGGATGTCCCAGTAACTGAGCCTTCTTCATAATGGGTGCTCCAGGGACTAGCCCACATCTGTCATTGGTGGCGTAGTGTCCAACTTTCCCCAAAATGAATGTTCCAGAGACTCACCCTACTCTGTGTTGTGTGCTCTGCTGACTGATCCTCCTCTGTATGGGTGCCACAGTGATTAATCCTCTTTTGTAACAGGTACCACAGTTACTGACGCTCCTCTGTGATTTGTGCCTCAGTGAGTAGCCCATTTCTGCAATAGGTGCACTGAGTCTGGTACTCTCTGTGATGGGTGCCTCATTGTCTTTCCTCCTCTTGGATGTGTTTCCCAACCACTAGCCTTCCTCTTTGAGTCATGTTGCTGAGACGAGCTTGTCTCTATGGTGGATTCCATAATACACGACCCTATTCTGTTATTGGTGTCCCAGTAGCTGCCCCTTTTCTGTGTGAGGTGACCCTGTGATTAGACTTACTTTGAGGTTCTCCTCTATAATGGCTGCTCCAGTGACTTTCCCTCCTTTTTGTTGTGTACCAGTTTTGGCCCTCTTCTGTGATGGGAGTCCGGTGATTAGTCATCATCCATAATGTGTTCCTTAGTGACAAATGTTCGTCCGTGATGGCCGCCCCACTGACTGTGTCTCCCCTATAATGAGTGTCCCAGTGACCGGCTCTCCCCTGTTTTAGTTGTCCCAGTGACTGGACCTCCTCCATAATGGGTATTCCAGTGACTGGCACTATTTTGTGATGCGTGCCCCCAGTGACAGACACTTTTCTGTGATTGGTACCCCAGTATCTGGTCTTCATATATGATGAATGCCCCAGTGAATGTCACTCCTTTGTGATGGGAGACTTGGAAATTGGACTTCTTCCATTCAGGTGCCTTAGTTACAAGATCTACTCTGTGATTGGTGTACCAGTGACATTCCTTATGTATGATGAGTATGACAGTGACTAACCCTCCTCTGTTAATTGTGTCCTAGTAACAACCTCCTCCAAATTGGTGAACCAGAAACTATTCTTCCTCTGAGATAGGTTCCCCAGTTCCTGGGCCTCCTCCAATATGGGTGCCCCAGTGACCGAACTTCCTTGGTGAAGGGTGTCCCAGTGATTAGGCTGCCTTCATAGCAGGTACTCCATTTACTGGGGCTCCTTTGTGATTGGTGCCTCTTTGACTGGCCCTCTTCCAGATTGGGTGCCCGAATAAATAACCCTTCTCTGTGATATATGATCCAGTCCCTGGCCCTCTGATTTCATGGATGCCCATGTAAGTAGTCCTTCTCTGTGAGGGAAAACACAAGATTGGTCTGCTTCTATGATGGGTCC
>NW_006996445.1:5856-9581 GCF_000164805.1 Carlito syrichta
TCTGCGATGACTATCTCAGCGACTCTCTTCTGTGATAGGTGCCTGACAACACTTCCTCTATGATGAGAGCTCCAGTGGCTAGTCTTCTTCTGTGATGTTTGTTTCAGTGTCTGGATCTCCACCAAAATGGTTCTCTAAATCACAAGCCCTCCTGTGAGAGGGTTGTCCAATGACTGGCCCTCTTCCATAATGTATGCCCTAGTGACAAGCACTCCATTGTTTTGTGTACTACAGTGAGAAGCAGTCATTTAAGATGAAGTCATAATAGCCAGCATTCTTTTGTGATGCATTTCCCAGTGAATAACCCTCTTCTGTGATGTGTGAATTTTTTCCTAGTCCTTCTCTATATGTGGTGACTCAGTGACTGGCGATCCTCTGTGAAAAATGCATCAGTGACTGATTCTCCTTGTGATGTGTGCCATAGTGACTAGCTTCTTTCTATGATCACTGTCTTATGAAATGGGTGCCCCAGTGACTAGGCTCTCTCCATTATGGAAGTCCCAGTAGTTAATCCTAATTCCTGATTAGTTCCCCCATTGACTGACCCACCTCAGTAAAAGGTGCACTAGTGATTAACCCTTCTATGTAGTGTCTGTCCTCATAACTGGGCCTCTTCCATAATTGGTGTTACAGTGGAAAACCCTTCTTGTAATGAGTTTTCTCATTAAACGACCCTCATCAGTGATGGATGCTACTGTAATTGTCCCTCCTCTGTGATTGTTGTCCCAGATACTGACCCTCCTTCAGAATGGGTGTCAAGTAACTGACCTTCCTCTGGTATTGGTGTCACAATGAGTATTCCTCTTCTGTGATAAGTTTCTCAGTGGCTGAACTTCCTCCTAATTGGTGGCCCAGTGACCAGCCATCCTCTTTAATGGATGTCTCAGAGACTGATTTTCCTATGTGATGTGTCACAGTGACAGATTTCTCTGAAATAGGTGTATCAGTGGTTGACTGTCCTGTAATGTATGATCCAGAGACTGGCATTCTTTTGATGGTCTTCCTATTGATTGGCTCTCTTTTCCTCAAGTGACTAGCACTCCTCTGTGATTGGTGCCACAATGGCTGGAATACACTGTGGTGGGAGCTGCAGTAATTAGCCCTCTTCAGTGATGGAAGTCCTAGGATAGGACTGTCTCCAAAATGAGTGCTTTAATGACTATCCCCATTCTGCTATGGATGTCCCTTGTTCTGGGCTTTTTCCATGATGGTTGCCCCAAGCGACAAGTCAGCCTTTTGATGTGTTTCCAATGACAAGCCCTCCCCCATAATAGGTGCTTCACTGACAGTTCTTACTGTTACAGTGACTAGCCCTCATAGAAATTGGATCCCTCAGTGACTAGCTCTCCTTTGTAATGGGTTTTCCAGTAACTTGGCCTCCTCCATAGTTGGTGTCCCAGTGACTAGCCCTCCTTTTTATAGAAGTCCTTATTCCTAGTTCTCCACTGTGACAGATGCCCCAGTGAATGGGCCTCCTCTATAATGTGTGCCTCAGTGACTGGCTTTCTTCTATAATGTATGCCCCAGTGTCTATCTTCTGTTATTGATATCACAGTGACAATCCCTCTTCTCTGTGATGCTCCAGTGACTAACCTCCCTTTGTGATGGGTGCCATTGTGACTGGACCGCCTCTGTAATGTGCCATCAGTGACTGATACTCCTTTATTATGAGTGCTCCAGGGACTGGTCCTCATATTATAATGTGTACATCAGTGATTGGCCAGAAGCCGTGTAATGGGTGTAATCTCAGGGCTTTTATCCCCAAACTCCACAAAGTTGTCATCACGGGAACTCCTGCTGCTATGGTTACACAAAAGGTAGCATGTGCCTTTCACATGAATAGGTCCAGTTGCACACAGGACATCCCCCACTCTCAAGCATATGTATTTTTCAAACATAAGGAAAAACATGAAGTTCTTATCCAGTTTTTATGTACCCTTAATTGTTTATAGCTACATAACATCGTTCAATGCTTACACCTAAAACCAACATAATGATATATTGCCTTTTACTATTCTATGCTAATTCAAACTGGTTTCTATAAAACTATCGGTGCTATGGTTACTCTCTCCTAGCACTAGCCAGCCTAATACAAACTTCACTGGCCCCCCTAAATCAAACTGAACTAACATACTTCTATAATAAAATGGTTACTTAATTTTTCTTAATCTATATAAATTATTTTCTAAAACCTATATCCATAACTTTCTAAATGTTGCATCAAGAGAACCTGTGACCAGTACTAAGACTCCTCAGTGTGACTCAAAGCCAAACTTAAATTGTGATAAAGCAAAAGACAATAAACCATGGGGAGTAGGAATAATAGACTCCTAGGTTAGCTGTGTACATTCTGGTCTCAGAGTTTTCTGTTAGAGCCAGTTGGAGCTTTTTTTGGTAGTTTGTGCCAAATGGAAAAGGAGGGAGGGAATGGGTCAACACCTCCCGAACACATCCTAGTGGTCTCAGGGTCAACGGCACTTCCTGATCCCTAATGCTCAGTGGGCCTCCAAGGCCAACTACCAACAATGGGGCTACTCATTGAGTCACCCAATTAGGAGGAGGAACAATCACTGGCTCACTCATCACAGAAGATAGCCAGTCACTGGCCACCAATCATAGAGAAGGATAAGTCACTGTAGCAGCCAAAATGGAGGAAGCCAAGTCACTAAGACACCCATCACAGAGGAGGGCTAGACAATGGGCAGCCCATAGTCCATGAAGGAAAGTCTTTGGGGTACCAACAGCAGAAGTGATACAGTCACTGCCACAAAAATTATAAGGGATATCCGGTCACCGGGACACTCAGCCAAGAAGATGGCAAGTCACTGGGACAAGCATCATTGAGAAGGACAAGTAATTGAGGCATTTATCACAGAGGACGTCCCATCAGTGGGGCACCCATAATGGAGGGGTTTAGTCACAGAGGCACCCATTTGGAAGCAGGAAGGGTATTGGGACATCTACCACAGAGGAGGGCTATCCATTAGGAAACCCAGTTTGGAAGAGTGCCAGTCACGAGCATGAATCACAGAGAAGACCCAATCACTCAGGAACCAATAATGAAAGGGCTAGTCGTTGGGGTCACCAATCACAGAGAAGGATCAGTCATTGAGGCATTTTTTAAGAGGAGCGTCAGACACTGGGGCATCTACAACAGAGAATGACCAGTCACTGGGGCATCCATCACAGAGGAGAGTTAGTCACTGGAAAGACAAATATGGAGAAAGCCAAGTAATTGAAACAATTATAAGGCAAAAGATATGAAGAGACACTTCACAAAAGAGGACATCCGAGCAGCCAACAAACACATGAAGAAATGTTCAACCTCACTAATCATCAGGGAGATGCAAATCAAAACCACACCGAGACACCACCTAACTCCAGTCAGAATAGCAATTACAAACAACTCAAAAAATGACAGCCTCTGGAGAGGGTGTGGTGAAAAGGGAACACTTCTACACTGTTGGTAGGAGTGTAAACTAGTGTAACCACTGTGGAAAGCAGTGTGGTGATTCCTTAAAGCTCTAAATATCAACCTCCCATATGACCCTGCAATCCCCCTACTGGGAATATACCCTGAAGAACTCAAATCACTCTATAAAAAAGATGCCTGACATGTATGTTTATCGCAGCATTGTTCACAATAGCAAGAACCTGGAAACAACCATGCTGCCCATCAATTGTTACTGAATTAAAAAAACGTAGTACATATACACCATGGAATA
>NW_006996446.1:0-693 GCF_000164805.1 Carlito syrichta
TGTCACTACTCAATTGCACAATCTTTTGTTCTTAAGAACATACTCTCAGCTGGGCATGGTAGCTCACACCCATAATCCCAGCACTTTGGGAAGCAGAGGCGAGAGGACTTCTTAAGTCTCGTGGTTCGAGACCAGTCTGGGCGACATAGTGAGAAGACCTCGTCTGCACAATTAACCAAAAAATTAGCTGGATGTGGTGGTGCATACCTGAAATTCCAGTTGCTTGGAAGGCTGAGGTAGAAGGACCGCCTAAGCCTAGCAAGTCGAGGCTGTGGTAGCATAAGCATGCCACTGCACTCCAGCCTGGGCAACAGAGAGAGACTCTGACTCAAAAAAAGGCCTTCCTCACCTTCCTTGAGGTCTCTCTTCCCAAACTCCTCTTTTAATTTCAGACTTGAGGATCATGGGACTTCCCATCCCCCTGCTTTTAGGATGTGCCCTTTTGTTCCTGTCTCTTTAGTCACTTAGATCTTCAAAAAGGGAAAGAGGAAGCAAATGGATGAAGAATGTCTCTTCAGGGACATAATCAATGCATGAATTAATAAATATTCTCCAAGTACTATTACAGGCCAGGCACTAAGTAAGGCCATAGAATAGAGAAATTAGTAAGAATTCCTATTCTGGAGGTACTTACAGTTCAAATGAGAGGCAAGTAAAACGATCGAAAAAGGTTCTAAAAAGTCACAGAGGTAA
>NW_006996447.1:0-693 GCF_000164805.1 Carlito syrichta
CATTCCATTCCATTCCTCTCCCTTCCATTCCATCCTTCTCCAATCCATTCCATTCCATTACTATCTACCATTCCTCTCCATTAAATTCCTTTCCATTCCATTTCACTCCATTCCATTCCTCGCCATTACATTCCATTACGTACCTCTCCATTCCATTCCATTCCACTCCATTCCATTCCATTCCACTCCATCCCTTTCCATTCCTCTACATTCTATTCCTCTACCTTCCATTCCTATCAATTCCATTCCAATCCATTCCATTCCTTTCCTCTCCTATCAATTCTTCTCAATGCCATTCCTCTCCATTCCATTCCATTCCATATCGTCCCATTCCATTCCATTTCACTCCTTTCACATTCTATCCCTTTCATTCCTCTCCATTCCATTCTGTACCATTCCATATCTTTCCTTTCCATTTTTCTCCGTTTCATTCTTCTCCATATCATTCCTTTCCATTCAACTCCATTCCATATCATTCCCCTCCATTCCATTCCATTCCTCTCCATTTCAATCCATTCAATTCCATTCCTCGCCATTCCATTCCATCTATTCCATTCCTTTACGTTCCTCCACTTTCCATTCCTTTCCATTCGATTCCATTCCTCTACAGTCCATTCCATTCCATTCAATTCCATTCCATTGTCCTCCATTACTTTCCTCACCATTCCGTTCGTCTCCATTCCATTCCATTCC
>NW_006996448.1:0-927 GCF_000164805.1 Carlito syrichta
TTTTTTTTGAGTTGGAGTCTCACTCTGTCGCCCAGACTGGAGTGCAGTGGCCGCTCCCGGCCACCGCAGCCTCGGCCTGCTGGGCTCCGGCGATCCTTCCACCTCAGCCTTCCGAGTAGCCGGAATTACAGGCATGCGCCACCACGCCCAGCTGATTTTTTTGATTTATTGTAGAGATGAGGTCTCGCTGCCCAGGCGGGTCTCGAACCCGCGGGCTCAGGCAATTCACTCACCTCAGCCTCCCAAAGGCGCGGGATTACAGGCTGAGCCACCGAGCCCGGCTCAGTTTTATTTTTTAAGGAAAACTTATAAGTCTATGTTTTCCAGTGTGATAAAAAGGAGCAAACTGGGGGGAAAATGTGGTTTGATGAGTGATTTCTGTTTATTTAGGTCATATAATAGGTCTTGATGCAGAGCTTCTGGGAATAGCCTTCTTTACTATCATTTAAGTATTTCATTGAGCATCTAAGATCTATATCAATAGCATGACCTGTAATAATAGCTACTATCTAGTGGTATGCACATTATCTACCAGACCCTACATTTCTCCTCTTATCTGCTCTTGACCTTGGGCAAGATGCTTACCGACTGTTTGCCTCATTTTTTCATCTATAAAATGTAGAAATAATAGTGTCTTAGAAGGTAGTTGTACTGATTAAGATAAGCAAACACACTTAGAACAGTACCTAATACATAGCAGGTACTCAGTAAATTGAACTTCTACAAGTAGTAGTAGTTGTAAAAGTAGATTATGTGTTACTTGCTCTCAATAATCTTTCACAATTTTGCAGATGAGGAAACCATCTCAAAGAATTTAAGTGACTGTTCCATCCAATAAATAATGGATAGAGCTAAATCCAGGTATGTCTAAACCAGGGGTTCTCAACCTTCACACAACTGAAACTTTGGTTTCCATAATTCTTTGTC
>NW_006996449.1:0-1040 GCF_000164805.1 Carlito syrichta
AGGGTTCATCATAGAGAAACACATCTCAGAGGATAGTCAGTCACTGAGAAACACATTTGGAAGAGAGGCAGTCACTAGGGCATGGCCATTCACTGGGACACCCGTCACATATTGGGTCCAGTGTCTGGGCAACCATCACAGAGGAGACACCAGGGAACCAATCGCAGTGGAAGGTCAGTCACTCAGGCACTCAGTAGGAGGAGGGCCAGTCACTAGAATACCCATTGCAAAGGGAAGCCAGTCACTGATGTATGCATCATAGAGGGGAGTGATTTACTGGAGAACCCATGATATAAGAGGGCTGGTCAGATGGGCTCACATTATGGAGGAAAGCTAGTCACTGTGGCATTAATCACAAAGGAGCACCAGTCACTGTGCCAGACATCACAGAGGAGCCCCTGTCATGGGGCATCCATTATAGAGAAGGGCCCACCACTGGATATACATCACAGTCAAATGCTACATACTGGGGCACCCATCACAGAGGTGAGCCAGTCAGTGGGAAAAACATCACAGAGGAAGGTCAGAAACTTGGGCAACCATTACAGAAGAGGACCATTCACTGGGGCTTCATCACAATGCAGAGCAAATGACTTAAACACACCACGCAAAGGAGGGCCAATAAGAGAAGACCCAACGAACAAAATGGTAAATCACAGGGGCAGCCATCCAAGTGAAATGCCCTGCAGGAGGGAACCCATCAGTGTGAAAGTGAACACTGGGGAACCAATCTCAGAGGAGGCCCACTCACTGAAGCGCCCATTAAATATGAGGGCCAATGACTCTTGTCAAATATCACAGAGGAGATGTTTTCGTGGAGCCACCCATACCAGAGGGGGATTAGTCTCTGAGGCACCCATATAAGTATTGTTTAAGCCACTGGGGCATCCATTAGGAAGAGGGCAAGTCACTGGGGCATCAATCACAGAAGAGATTCACTCACTGAGCATCCATCCCAGAGGAGGCCTGTTCATTGGAACACACATCACAGATGAGTGCCAGTCATTTGGGCATTCATCAGATAGGAGAGTTAGTCACTG
>NW_006996450.1:0-8207 GCF_000164805.1 Carlito syrichta
CCAGGCTGGTCAGGTAGGTGGCCAGCTAGTTAAATCCACTGGCTAGCCGGCTGACCAGCAGGGTGACTGGCTAGTTAACCTGTTTGGCTATCCGACTGTCTAATCAGCGGGCTGGCTATTTAAGCTGCCTTGCTAACCAGCTTGCCAGCCCGCTAGCAAGCTAGATGTCTGTCTAGCCAGCTAGCCTGCCAGGCAGCTAGCTAGTTAAGCCATCTGGCTATTCATCTAGCCAACCAGGTAGCTAGCTAATTAAGTCAGCTGGCTATCCTGCTAACCAGCCAACTACCTCCTAAGCTAGTTAAATCAGCTAGCTAGTCATCTATCTAGTTAAGTCAGCTAGGTAGTTAGCTGGCTACTCAGCTAGCTAGTTAAGTCAGATAGCCAGCTAACTAGCCAGTTAGCTAGCTAGTTAAGTCAGTTAGTTAAGTCAGCTGACTAGTCAGCTAGATAGTTTGATTTCTAGCTAGTTATGTCAGCTAGATAGCCAGCTAGCTAGTTAAGTCAGCTAGCAAATCAGCTAGTTACTTAGCTATCTAGTCGGCTAGCAAATCACCTAGCTGCTCAGCTAATTACTAGACTTGCTCGCTTTCCATCAGGTAAGCTAACTAGTCAGCTACCTCACCTGCCTACGGGTCAGCAAATTAGTTGACTCGTTCACCAGCCAACAGGTCAACTATCTTGTTGGCTAGCTCGCAAGCCAACAGAATGGCTAACTATTCTCCTTGCTCACCAGCCGACTAGTTATGTCAGTTCACCAGTCGGCTCACTTGCCGACTGAATAGTTAAGGCAGCTCGCCCATTGACTCTATAGCCATCCAATTAAGTCAGCTACCGGCCAGCTCACTCTCTGGCCCACTAGTTAATTCTTCTGACCAGTCAGCTCACTCGCCAGCTGACTAAATTCGGCTGACCAGTTAGCTCATTCACCAGCCAACTAGGTAAGTCAGCTGACCAGTCGGCTCACTCTCAGGCAGACTAGATAAGTCAACTCACCTGTTGGCTCACTCACTGGCCTACTATTTAAGTCAGCTAACTGGTCTGCCAACTAGCAAACCAACTAGATAAGTCAGCTAACCAGTCGGCCGACTAGCTGACCAACTTGTAAGCTGACAACTTAGCTCAGCTAACTAGTCAGCTGACAATTTAAGTCAACTAAATAGACGGCCAATTATTCGGCACACTAGTTTGGTCAGCAAGCAGGCTGCAAGTAAACCTTGGTAACTAGTGGGCCAACTCGTTAATCAGCTAGTTATCACAGAAAACTAGTTGGCCGACTAGTCAGCAGACGTGTTAAGCCAGCTAACAACTCGGCCGAGTAGTCAGTCAACGTGTTAAACCAGCTAAGTAGTCCATGTACTCAGCCAAATATTAAATCACCTTTCTAACTCGTTAACCAACTAGTTAAGACAACTAGTTAACTCGTTTACCAAAGAGTTAAAACAGTTAGGTAAATCCTTAACCAATTCGTTAATTAAGCTAGCAATCTCGTTATCCAACTACTAAAGTCAGCTACCTAAGTCAGCTAGCTATCTAGATTCCTAGCCAAGTCAGCTAGCTCACTAAGTTGCTAACTATGTAAGTTCGCTATTTAAGACTGCTACCTAACTAGTTAGCTAATTATTAAATCAGCTAGTTACTCAGCTAGTTAAATAGTTAGATAACTATTTAATATAGGTAGTTGTCAGCTAGCTAACTAGTTAAGTCAACCAGTTAAGTCAGCTATCTAAATAGTTAAATCAGCTAAGTCAGCTAGTTAAGTAAACTTTCAAAATTAGTCAGCAGGTTAAGAGAGTTAGCTAGCTAGTAAGCTAATGGGTTACATCAGCAGGTTGAGTCAGGTTGTTAACTAGTTAACTAACGGGTTGAATGAACTGGTTGAGTCAGCTAGCTAGCTGCTAAGCAAACGGGTTTGCTCAGCTGCTTGAGTAGGCTATCTATCTAATTAGCTAACGAATTAAGTCAGCTGGTTGTGTCAGCTAGGTAGCAAGTTAGGTAATGAGTTAAGTCAGCTGATTATGTCAGCTAGCTAGCTCATTAGCTAACGAGTTCAGTCAGATGATTAAGTAACCTAGCTAACACATTTGATAATGGGTAAGCTAATTAGTTAGCTAGATGGTTAAGTTAGCTAGCTAGCTAGGCAGCTAACTGTTTAAGTCAGCTTGTTAGCTAGGTATCTAGCTAGTTAGCTAACAATTTGTCAGTTGGATAGCTAGGTAGCTAGCTAATTAGCTAACTATTTAAGTCAGCTGGCTATCTAGGTAGTTAGCTAGTTAAGTCAGCTAATTAAGTCTTCTGGCTAGCTACCTGGCTAGCTAGGAAGTGAGCTAGTTAAGTAAGTTGGCTAGCTAGCTGGTTAGCTGCTTAATTCAGCTAGATAAAAGAACTGGGTAGCGAACTTGCAAGGTAGTTAACTAGAGAGTTAAGTCAGTGAGATAGCTACCTGGCTAGCTAGTGATGTTTAGCGAGGTAAGTCAGCTGGCTAGCCAACAGGCTAACTGGTTAAGACAGCTACTTTAGTCAGCTGTCTAGCCAGCTGGCTAAGTAGGTAGCTAGCTAGAAGAGTCAGCGTGCTAGCCAGCAGGCTAGCTGTTCAATGCACCTAGTTAATTCAGCTTGGTAGCCTGCTAGCTAGGTAGTTAGCAAAATAGTTAAGTCAGCTGGCTAACCAGCTTGCAAACTTAAGTCAGATAGATAAGATGGCTGGCTAGCCAGCTGGCTAGATAGATAGCCAGGTTGTTTAGTCATCTGGCTAGTCAGCTAACTAGCTGGGTAAGTCAGTTAGTTAAGTCAGCTGGCAAACAGCTGGCTACCTAGTTAAGTCAACTCACTGTCAGTTGGCTATCCATCTGGTTAGGTCGTTAAAAAACTAGTAAAGTCAGATGGCTCGTCATTTGGCTAGCTAGGTATTTCAGCTAGTTAAGCCAGCAGGATAGCTAGGAAGCTAGTTGGTTAAGTCATCTAATTAAGTCAGCTTGCTAGCTAGTTAAGTCAGCGAGTTTAGTCAGATGGCTAGCCTACTGGCCTGCTGAGTAGCTAGCTAGTTAAGTCAGCAGGTTAGACAGTGAACAAACTAGTTAAATAACCTGGTTAAGTCAGCTCACTAGCCAGAGTTGGTGAGCTAGATAGCTAGGTAGGTAAGTCAGTTCACAAACCATCGGATTATGTAGGTAGCTAGCTAGTTAAGTCAGTTGTCTATCCTGCTGGCTAGCTATGTAGCTAGGAATTTAGGTCAGCCTGCTAGCCAGCTGGCTCGCTTGTTAAGTCACCTAGTTAAGTCAGCTGGCAAGACAGCTGGCTAGCTAGGCAGCTAGAGAGTTAAGTCAGCTGTATAGCCTGCTGCCTAGCTATTTAAGTCACCTAGTTAAGTCAGGTGGTTAACTAGGTATCTAGCTAGTTAAGTCAGTTAGTTTAGTCAGCTGGCTAGCCAGCTACCTATCAGGGTACCTACCTACTTAAATCAGCTGGCTAGCAAGCTGACTAGATAATTAAGTCACATAGTTAAGTCAGCTCTCTGACCACCAGGTTAGCTAGTTAGGTAGTTAGATCCGTTGTCAAGCCAGAGGAATTTGTAGGTAGGTAGCTAGTTAAGTGTGCTGGCAAGCCATCAGGCTATCTAGTTATGTCATATTGTTAAGTCAGCTGGCTATCAAGCTGTCTAGCTAGGTAGGTAGCTAGTTAACTCTGCTAGCTAGCCAACTGGCTACTTAGTTAACTCAGCTAGTTAAGTAGCTGGCTAGGCTGCTGCCTATCTAGGTAGGTAGTCAGTTAATTCAGGTGGCTAGCCAGCTGGCCAGCTAGTAAAGTCAGCTAGTTTAGTCAGCTGTCTAAAGACCTGGCTAGCTTGTTAAGTCAGCTGGTGAAGTAAGTTGTCTTGCCAGCTGACTAGCTAGTTAAAAAGCTGGTTATGTCAGATGGCTAGCCAGCTGGCTCACTAGTTATATCAGCTAGTAAATTCAGCTGTTTAGCTAGGTAGCTAGGCAATTAAGTCAGCTGGCTAGACAGCTGGGTAACTAGTTAAGCCAGATAGTTAAGAGAGCTGACTAACCAGCTTACTAGCTAGGTAGCTATCTAGTTATGTCAGCTGCCTAGCCAGCTCGCTAGCTAGTTAAGTCACCTAGTTAAGTCAGGTGAGAAAGCAGCTGACTAGCTAGGTAGTTTACTAGTTAAGTAAGCAGGTAGAGAGCTGGCTAGCTAGATAAGTCGCCTACCTAATTCAGCTTGATAGACAGCTGGGTAGCTATGTAGCATGCTAGTTAATTCAACTGATTAGAAAGCAGGCCAGCTAGTTAAGAGTACTAGTTAAGTCAGCTGGCTTGCCAGCTTGCTGGCTAGGTTGTGATCTATTTAAGTCTGTTGGCTAGCCAGCTGGCTAGCTAATTATGTCACCTAGTTAAGTCAGCTTGCTATCCAGGTAGCTAGAGAGGTATAGAACTTGTTAAGTCAGATGCCTAGCCGTCTGGATATCTAGTTAATTCAGCTAGTTTAGTCACCTGGATGGCTAGCTGCCTAGCTCATTAATCAACTTTTTTAGTCAGCTGACTAGCTAGTTAATTCACCTCTTTACGTCAGTTGGCTAGCCAGCTCGGTAGACTAATTAGGTCAGCTAAGTAGTCAGCCAAATAGTCGGCCGACTAGTTAGGTCAGCAAACTACCCAGTCAACTACTTAACCGAGCTAACTAGGGGGCCAACTTATCATTCAACTAGTTAACCCATGTAAATAGTCTGCTGACTAGTCGGCCAGTTTGTTAACCCAGCTAACAAGTCGGCCGTGTAATCAGCCAACGTGGTAAATCAGCTAACTAGTCAGCTGACCTGTCAGCCTACAAGTTGTCACCTAGCTAACTCGTTAACCATCTAGTTAAGTCACCTATTTAACTCATTTATCAGCTAGTTAAAACAGTTATATAACTCATTAAAAAACTCGTTAAGTTAGCTAGCTATCTGATTAGCCAACTAGTAAAGTCAGTTGGCTAAATCAACTGGCTAACTAGCTAGCTAACTATGCCAGTTAACTACGTCAGAGAGCTAACTTGTTAGCTAACTATTTAATTCAGTTACTTATTCTTCCACCTACCTAGTTAGCTCATTAGTTAAGTGAGCTGGTTATTCAGCTAGTTAACTCATTAGCTAATTATTTAATTCAGATAGATACGTCAGCTAGCTAACTAGTTAAGTCAGCCAGTGAAGTCAGTTAGCTGAGTAGTTAAATGAGGCAGCTAAGTCAGCTAGTTATGTCAGCTTCTAATTTAGTCAGCTGGTTAAGACAGCTAGCTAGCTAGTTAGCTAAAGTGTTAAGTCAACAGGTTGAGTCAGGTTGTTAGCTAGTTAACTAATGGATTAATTCAGCGAGTTGAGTCAGCTAGCTAGATAGCAAAAGGGTTGAGTTACCTACTTGACTAGGCTAGATAGCTAATCAGCGAACGAGTTAAGTCAGTTGGAAGGTCAGCTAGCTAGCTAGATAGCGAACGAATTAAGTGACCTGGTTGAGTCAGCAAGCCAGCTCATTAATAATATGTCAGATGATTAAGTCACCTAGCTAGTACGTTACATACCGATTAAGCTAACTAGTTATCTAGCTGGTTACATCAGCTGGCTAGCAATGTAGCTAACTGTTTAAGTCAGCTTGTTAGCTAGGTAGCTAGATAGCTAGCTAACTATTTAAATCAGCTGGTTAGCTAGGTAGCTAGCTAGTTAGCTAACAATTTAAGTTAGCTGACTAGCTAAGGAGCTAATAGTTAAATCAGCTACTTAACTCAGCTGCCTAGCCAGCTGGCTAGCTAGATTGTGAACAAGTTAAGTCAGTTGACTAGTCAGCTGGATAGCTGGTTAATTCAGCTAGTCAAGATAGCTCGCTAGCCAATTGACTAGGTAGGTAGCTAGCTAGTTAAGACAACTAGATAGCTACCTGACTAGCTAGTGTTGTCAGCGAGTTAAGTCAAACTGGCTAGCTTGTTAAGTCAGCTAGTTTAGTCAGTTGTCTAGCCAACTGGGCTAGGTAGGTAGCTAGCTAGATAAATCAGCTTGCTAGCCAGCAGGATAGTTGTTCAAGTCAGCTACTTAAGTCAGCTGGCTAGCCTACTGACTGCATTCATAACTAGCAAGCTAAGTGAGAAGGCTAGCCAGCTTGTAAGCTTAAGTAAGCTAGGTAAGTCAGCTGGCTAGCCAGTTGGCAAGATAGGTAGCCAGCTAGTTAAGTCAGCTGGCTAGCCAGCTGACTAGCTGGTTAAGTCAGCTAGTGATGTCATCTGGCAACCAGGTGGCTAGCAAGTTAAGTCAACTAGTTAAGTCAGCTGGCAACCAGCAGGCTAGAAATTTATGTCAGCTAGTTAAGTCACCTGGCAACCAGCAGGATAGCTAGTAAAGCCAGCATATTAAGTCAGTTGGTTATCCAACTAGTTATCTATTTAAAAAGCTAGTTAAGTCAGATGACTAGTCATCTGCCTAGGTAGTTATTTTAGGTAGTTAATTCAGCTGACCAGCTAGGAAGGTAGCTATATAAGTAAGCTAGTTGTGTCAATTATGTAGCTAGTTAATTCATCTAGTTTATTCAGCTGGCTAGCTAGATATCTAAGTAGGTAGCTAGTTAGTTAAGTCAACTGGCTAGCCATCTTGTTAGCTGGTTTAGTCAGCAAGTTAATTCAGCTGGCCATCTATCTGGCTAGCTAGTTTAGTCAGCTAGATAAGTCAACTGGCTAGCTAGTTAAGTCAGTTAGTTAAGTCAACTGGCAAACCAGCTGCCTAGCAGGTTAGCTAGCTAGTAAGTCAGCTGGCTAGCTAGCTGGCTAGCAAGTTAAATCACCTATTTAAGTCAGCTCGCTGGCTAGCTGTTTAGCTAGGTAGTGAGGTAGTTAAATCAGCTGGCAAGCCAGCAGAAAATGTAGGAAGGTAGCTAGTTAAGTCACCTGGCTAGCCATCAGTCTATCTAGTTATGTTCAATAGTTAATTCAGGTGGCTATATAGCTGTCTAGCTACGTAGCTAGCTAGGTAAGTCTGCTGGCCCAGCTAGTAAGTCAGCTAGTTTAGTCAGCTGGCCAGCTAGTTAAGTCAGCTTATAAAGTCAACCTTATAGACAGCTGGGTATCTAGTTTAAAAAGCTTGTTACAATGGATGTGTAGCCATCTGGGTCACTAGTTATTTCAGCTAGGTATATCAGCTGGGTAGCTAGGCAGCTAGCTAGTCAAGTCAGCTTGATATGTCAGCTAACTAGCTAGTTAAGTCAGCTAGTTAAGTCAGCTAGCTATATGATAGTTAGCTAAGTAGCTAGTAAGATGAATCAGCTAGTTAAGTCAGCTGGATTGCAAGATAGCTAGCTAGTTAAGTAAGCTATTTAAGTCAGCTGGGTAGCTAGTTAAGACTGTTACTTATGTCAGTTGGAGAGCCAGGTGCCAAGCAGGATAGCTAGCTTTAAGTCAGCTGGTTAGCCACCCTCCTAGCTAGTTAAGTCACATCCTTAATACAGCTCGCTGGCCAGCAGGATTGCTAGGTAGTTAGGTAGATAAGATAGCTTGTCAGCCAGCAAGCTATGTAGGTAGGTAGCTAGTTAAGTCAGCTGGCTAGCCATCCGGTGTCTAGTTATGTTAGCTAGTTAAGTCACCTAGAAATACAGCTGTCTAGCTAGGTAACTAGCTAGTTAAGTCTGCTGGCTAGCCGGCTGTCTCCTTCGTGAAGTCAGCTAGTTAAGTTAGCTGGCTATCCTGCTGGCTGTATACATAGCTGAAAATTAAGTCATCTGGCTAGCCAGCTGGCTAGCTAGGCAGCTAGCTAGTTATGACAGCTGTCTAATCAGATTGCTAGCTAGTTAAGTCACCTAGTTAACTCATCTGACTAACCAATTGGCTAGCTAGGGAGCTTGTTATTTAAGTCAGCTGGATACACAACTGGCTAGCTAGAAAAGTCACCTAGTTAATTAAGCTGGATAGCCAATTGACCAGCTATGTAGCAAGCAAGTTAATCAACTGGCTAGATATCAGGACAGCGACTTCAGACAGCTAGTTAAGTAAAGTGGCTAGCCAGCTCTTTAGCTATTTAGTGACACAGTTAATTCTGTTGCCTAGTCAACTGGTTAGCTTATTAAGTCAGCTAGTTTTCAGTTGCTATCCAGGTGGCTAGAGTGTTAGAGAGCTGCTTAAGTCCGTTGGCTAACCAGCTTGCTAGCTAGATAACTAGCTAGTTTTGTCAGCTGTCTAGCCAGATGATTAGCTAGTTT
>NW_006996451.1:0-785 GCF_000164805.1 Carlito syrichta
ATGGAGAGTACTTTGAAGGTGACTGAAATTTAAACATGTAAGAATAAATACATAATTTTTAAAAAAAAATTCTGTTTTAGGGGAACCCTCCATGTTATAAAAGCTTTGCCACAGGACTAGTTGGTTCACATGTGTAATTCCACACTATAGGAGGCCTAGGTGGACAGATTGCTTAAGCTAAGGAGTTCAAGATTGGCCTGGGCAACATAGAGATCTTGTCGCTACAAAAAAGAAAAAAAATAGCCAACTATTAAGAATGCTGAGGTGGAAGGATGACCTGAGCCTAGCAAGTCAAGGCTATGTTGAGCCCTGATCGTACCACTGCACTCCAGCCTAGGCAACAAAGTGAGACACCCAATTAAAAAAAAAAAAATTTATAAAAGAAAACTTCAGGTTCGATACTTGCACTTTTCTAAGAGAACTCGAGCAATTAACCATTCTGTGCCTCAGTTTTCCCATCTCATTTCTGTGGTGAGGTTGATAAAAATACCTACCTCCTAATGCAAATATTAAATTAGACAATGCTTATAAGAATTATGCTGGAACATAGTACAATGAAATGTGACCTTCATTCATGATTTCCTATGGCCCTTACAATATTTGAACAGAGCTATCATACATTACAACTTCACTTTTTTCCCTCAAGATGACATGTCTTTGATGATTTTAATCATTCTGTTTATGGAGTGGCTTTGAATTGTCTGGTTCTTTGCTTTTGAATGTTCCAGGCATCTCTACAAGCCCCCAAACCAAACACAATCCTCCAAGGATTCTGACCAACTGAA
>NW_006996452.1:0-602 GCF_000164805.1 Carlito syrichta
CCTCTCCTATGGTCTCTATTTCATTCTTCTCCATTCCTGTATATCCATTCCATTCCATTCCACTCCTTTACGTTCCTCTCCATTCCATTCCATTCCTCTCAATTCCAATGTATTCCATTCCATTTCTTTTGTGTTCCATTCCATTCTATTCCATACCATTCCTTTCCTTTCCATTCCATTTCAATCCATTCCATTCCATTTCTTATCATTCCATTGCATTCCATTCCATTCCATTGTTTCCATTCCTCTGCATTCCATTCCATTCCATTCCATTTCTCTCCATTGCATTCAATTCCATTCCTCTCCTTTCCATTCTTCTCCATTCCATTGCTTTCTATTCCTCTAAATTCCAATCCATTCCTTTCCATTCCATTTCATTCTTTTTCTTTTCCATTCTATTCCATTCCTCTCCATTCCATTCCACTCCATTCATTTCTTCCCTTTCCATTCCATTCCATTTCATTCTATTCTTTCTATTCCTCTTCATTCCATTCCATTCCATTCCTCTCCTTTCCATATCATTCCATTACATTACACTCCTCTCCAATTCCATTCCTCTCCATTCCATTCTATTCCATTCCATTCCTGTCCCTTCCATTCCA
>NW_006996453.1:0-593 GCF_000164805.1 Carlito syrichta
CCAGTCTGGGCGACAGAGTGAGACTCCAACTCAAATAATAATAATAATAATAATTTCCAGTTGATTATCTGGAATCCGATAGATGAACAATTATATTTTAGCAAATAGTGATAATTTCACTTGTTCCTTCCAAAATATTCTATCTTCAAGTTTTTACTCGTTGGCCTAAAGCTGAAATGAAAATATATTTTATAATGTATTCATTTACTTGTATTTTGTTTTATGTTATTAGGTTGAACAATAAGAAATTGCTATTGTTTGATTTGTTTTCTACCTACAAAAATAGCGTTTCATTTGATTCAACTAAATGTATATCAGGTGGTTGCTAATTTATTTTTTCAAATGCTATTAATCATCAGTGGTAATGATTTATATTACTTATATTAATATATTTCTTAGTGTTAAGTCACATATTATAATTAAACAGTCATCATGGTAAAATTATATTTTAGTTTTGCTCTATTTTCTTTTCTGATATTTCATTTAAGATTCTTGCTTTAAATATTTATAAATGAGATTTTTTTTTGAGGTTTGGTTTCTTTTTCTTTTTTCTTTTAAAGATGTGGGGTATAATTCAGCATTAGGTATACAAA
>NW_006996454.1:0-810 GCF_000164805.1 Carlito syrichta
ACTCTTAAAATTCTTTCTTTCACATTAACTTTGCATAACTGGATGATTCTATACCTTGGGGAAGACATTTGTGCAATAAATCTTCTTGGGGTTTTTTGAACTTCTTGTATCTGAATGTTTAGATCTCTGGCAAGGCAAGTGAAATTTTCTTCCATTATTCCCTCAAATAGGATTTCCAAACCTGCTGTGTTCTCCTCTTCCTCAGGAGTATCTATGATTCATAGGTTTAGATGTTTACATAAGTCCACATTTCTTGGATACTTTGTTCTGTCTCTTGATTCTTTTTTCTTTATTGTTGTCTGATTGAGTTAATTCTAAAGTCTTGTCTTCAGATTCTGAGATCCTTTCTTCTGCTTGTTCTAGTTGTCTGTTAAAGCGTTCCTCTGTGTTTTATTCTTCCCTAAGTGCTTCTTTTAATTCCAGAATTTCAGCTTTTTAAAAAAAAATGTGTATATCTTTGAATAATTTTTCATCCATGTCCTGAATAGTTTAAAAGATTTCTTTATGTTTGTTTTCAAGTTCATTGACCAATTTTATCATCAACCTTTTGAATTCTATGTCTGGAATTTCAAAAATTTCATTTTGGTTGGGGTTTCTTGCTGAAGAGTTGATGTGATCTTTTGAGGGTGTTGGAAAAGTCTGTTTTGTCATATTATCAGAATTATTTCTCTGGTTACTTCTCATTTGGGTAAATGATTTCTTCTTATTTGAGGTTGGCAGGGGGCTGATATACTGTAAGGTTCCCTGGTTACATATACCCTTGTGTGGTGAGCTTCTCATTTGCCAGATATGACAGCCCTGTGCTGTTAC
>NW_006996455.1:0-611 GCF_000164805.1 Carlito syrichta
CCAAAGGGAGAAACAGGAAAGAAAGGAGGAGTGGCAGATCCCAGTCAAACCCAAACCCAAAAGGGCAAACAACATGAAATCTTAAGAACCTAGAATAATTTTCTTTGACTCAATGATTTGCAATCTAGACATACTGAGGTGAGGGTTAAATCCCCAAGCTTGGGGAAGTCATGCCCTTGTGGCTTTGGACAGATTTCTTGTGGAGACTCTGATGAAGAATTTGTTCCTTGCCTCTCTCCTTGCTTCTAGTAGTTGCCAGCAACCAATGATACTTCTTGGCTGGTAGGCATATCATTCCAGCTTCTGTGCCTTTACATGTTCTTCTTCCTAAGTGCCTGTACCTTCACATTTGCCCTCCCCTGTGCCTGTCTCTCTACCCAAATCTTCCTTTTCTTCTAATGACACCAGTAATTGGATTAGGGTCCATTGCGGTAAACCAATATGACCTCATCTTAACTTTAATACATTGCAAAGACTGGATTTGTAGATAATGGGGGTTAGGATTTTGAACATTTCTTTTGAGATGAGACAGCTCTACTCACAATAGAATGAAACTGGGTGGAGCAAAAATAATATTCACTACAGTCTAGGAAACAACACACCCACCTTTT
>NW_006996456.1:0-1070 GCF_000164805.1 Carlito syrichta
TTCCAAATTATTCCACTCATTCAATCCCATCCTTTCCATTACATTACTCTCCATTCCATTCCATTCTATTCCATTCCGTTCCCTTGGACTCCATTTGATTCTTCTGCATTCCATACCTCACCATTCCATTTCACTCCACTCCATTGCATTCCACTCCACTCCTCTTTATTCCAATTCTCTCCATTCTATTCCTCTAAATTTTATTCCTCTCCATTCTATTCTCCTCTACTCCATTCCATTCCATTCCAATCCATTCCTCTCCATTCCTTTCCATTCCAATCTGCTCCATTCCATATATTTCCATTCCATTCCTGATCATACCATCCCTTTCCACTCCGTACCATTCAATTCCTTCATCTGCACTCTATTCTTTTCCACTCAATTACTTTCCACTACGTTCCTCTCCATTCCATTCCATGTTTTTCCACTCCATTTCTTTCCTTTCTATTCCTTTCCATTCGTCTCCATTCCACTCCATACAATTCCTCTCCATTCCATTCCATTCCACTCCATTCCATTCCTCTCCATGCCTTAAATCTCCATTCCAATCCTCTCCTTCCATTCCATTCCATTCCATTTTATTCCATTACTTTCCATTCCATTGGATTCAATTTTCTTCCATTGGATTCAATTTTCTTCCTATCCATTCCATTCCATTCATACCATTCCATTCCTCTCCATTCTTTTACATTCCATTGCTCTCCGATGGATTCCATTCCATTCATCACTTTTTTTTCTATCCTCCGCATTGCTCTCCATTGGATTCCATTCCATTCAACTCTTTTTTTCTATCCTCTCCATTCCTTTCCCTTGAATTCCATTCCATTACTGTCCATTCCATTTCTCTCTTCTCCATTCTATTCCTTTCCTCTCTATTACATTCCGCTCCATTACATTCTATTCTATTCAATTTAACTCCATACTAATCCTCTCTTTTCCATTCCTCTCCATTTTATTCCTCTCCTATTCATTCCATTCCATTCTGTTACTCACCATTCCACTCCATTTTGTCCTTTCCATTTCATTTCATTGCTCTTCATCCCATTCCTCTCCATTCCATTTCTTTAAAT
>NW_006996458.1:0-1037 GCF_000164805.1 Carlito syrichta
TTACTATGCAATTTTTTTTCTTTTCTGAACTGCATTCCTATGCCCACCTAAGGCATGCCTCTATGTATTGGTTACTACAGTATTTTGAAAAGTGTTTGAGGTGTTTCTTTAATTATGTACAACCTAAAATGGATGGATCACAAGTACAGCATTCCTTGATTCCTTGTGCTGTTTGTCACAAAATTGTTATTTAAAAAACCAAGCATGTATTGCATGAAAACATTATGACCTTTTCCTCTTAGTTTAAACAAACTCCTAGGTAACTGGAAAAAAATAAAAAAATAAAAAAATAAAAAAAATAAAATCACATTCTTTCCAAAAAAAATGGAAGATCCATTACAAAATGGATTTACTTATGTCAAGCAAGCTATTACAGACTATTATAGGTTTTTCAACTAGATATTTCAGTTGTGAGATGAGTCTCCTGGATGCAGCAAATATTTGGGTCATGGTTTCTTATCCAGTTTGGCATTCTGTATCTTTCCAGTAGTGCATTTAGTCCATTCACATCCATGCTGATTATTGAAAGGTTATTTTTTATCCCTGTCATAAAATTCTTATAAAGCTTTTTCTTTATTTGTTTGTTTTCTTTTGGTTTTGGTTGTGATGTATGTGTCTGTTTTCAAGATTCTTTTTGCACTTTATTGTCTGTTGATTTTGTGCTCTGCTGTTCTCTTGGGAAGTGTGTGGTCGTTCTTTTTTTTCTTTCTTCTGTGCTTAATACCTTTTTAAGTGTCTCCCATAGAACTGATCTGGAAGCTGAATAATCTCTTAGGGACTAGATGTCTGGGAATGATTTTAATTATTCATCACTGGTGAAGCTGAGTTTGACTGGATCAGAAATGCTTGGTTGAAATTGTTTCTCTCTGAGGATTTTGAATATAGGGCTCCAGTTCCTTCTTGCTTGTAGTGCTTCTGCTGATAGGTCTACTGCTATTCTGATTGGTAGGTAGTCTGACCTTTCTCTTGCTGCCTTCAGGATTTTTTCTTTTGTACCTTCTTTGTGTAGGCAAATTGCTATGTGTCTAGGGGTTGGA
>NW_006996458.1:1057-1748 GCF_000164805.1 Carlito syrichta
AGACAAGTGGGACCTTATTAAACTGACAAGCTTCTGCAAAGCCAAAGAAACCATCAAGAGAGCAGGGAGACAGCCTACAGACTGGGAAAAAGTATTTGCCAACTCTAGGTCTGACAAAGGCTTAACATCCTGGATCTACAAGTAACTGAAACGTACTGAAAAGAAGAAAACAAACAACCCCATTATAAAATGGGCAAAAGATATGAACAGACACTTCACAAAAGAAGACATCCGAGCAGCCAACAAACACATGAAGAAATGCTCAACCTCACTAATCATCAGGGAGATGCAAATCAAAACCACACTGAGATACCACCTAACTCCAGTCAGAATGGCAATTATCAACAACTCAAAAAATAACAGCTGCTGGAGAAGATGTGGTGAAAAGGGAACACTTCTACACTGTTGGTGGGAGTGTAAACTAGTGCAACCTCTGTGGAGAAGCAGTGTGGCGATTCCTAAAAGCTCTAAAAATTGACCTTCCATATGACCCTGCAATCCCCCTACTGGGAATATACCCTGAAGAACACAAATCACACGTATGTTTATCGCAGCATTGTTCACAATAGCAAGAACCCTGGAAACTACCATACTGCCCATCAAAAGAGGACTGGATTAAAAAAATGTGGTACATATACACGATGGAATACTATGCAGCCATAAAAAAGAACAAAATCATGAATTTCACAGC